>NW_026922536.1:0-19850 GCF_032062105.1 Saccostrea cuccullata
AAATTTTAATTTTAAAATTTAAAATTTTTAAAATTTAAATTAAAAATTTTTTTAAAAAACTTCCCAAAATCTTTTTTTGGTTTTTAAAAAAATTTTCAAAAAGTAAAAATTTTTTAAAAATTAATCCAAAAAATATTTTATTTCGGGTTTTTTCCCTTTTAAAAAAACGGGGTTTTTTTTTTTAAAAAAAAGGGAAAAAAAAAAAATTAAATTTTTAAAAAAATAAAACCATTTAAATTTAAAGGAAAATAAATTTTAAATTTTCTTTTTAAATTTAAATAACAGAATTTAAAATTTTATTTTAAAAATTTCCTTTTTTTTTTTTTTTAAAAAAAAACAAATAAGGTTTTCCCAAAAAAAAACAGGGTTTTTTTTTTAGTATCAATTTTATTTTTTAAAAATTTTCTTTATTTTGAAAATTTTTTTAGTTTTTTAAAAAAATTTTTTTTTTTTTAAATAAAAACTTTAAAAAAACTTAAAAGGGCCAAATTTTAAATTTTTTGACAAATATAAAAATTTTAAAAATTTTTTTTTATTTAAAATTTTTTTTAAAAAAAAAATTTCCCCTTTATTTTAAAAAAAAAAGAAAAAAAAAATTTTTAAAAAAAGGGGGGTTTAAAAAAAAATCTTTTTAAGGGGTTTTTTAGGTTTCTGGAAAAATTTTTAAAAAAAATTTAAATTTTATTTTTTTAAATTTTTTTTTTCAAAGTTTTTCCCCCAAAAAAAGGGAAAACAAAATTTAATTTAAAAGTTTTTTAAAAAAAAAGGGTTTTTGGATTTAAAAATTTTTTAAATTTTTAAAAATTTTTCCCCAAAAAAGGAAAAAAAATTTAAATCCCAAAAGAAAAAACAAAAAATTTTTTCCCCAAAATGAAAAATTAAATTTAAAATTTTTTTTTTTTATTTTTTTTGGTTAAATTATTTTTCCAAAAAGGGGGTTTAAATTTTTAAAGGCCAAAAAAAATTTAAAAAAAAACCTTTTTGAAAAAATTAATTTATAAATTTTTTTTTTTCTCCGGGGAACTTATTTTTTTTAAGTTTAAATTTTTAAATTTAAAAATCCCCAAAAAAAAATCAAAGGGAAAACCCCCCCGTTAAAAAAAAAATTTTGGGGTTTTTTTTGGGGGAAAAATTTTTTTTTTATGAATTAAAAAAATCAAAAAATTTTAAAAAATAAAAAATTTTCCCCAAAAAAAAAAATTTTTTTTAACCCAAATTAAATAAATTAAAAATTTTTTTGGAATTATTTGGGTTTTAAAAAAAATTTTTTTTTTGGGAAGGGCTTTTTTTTTTCTAGTTTAAAAAAAATAAAAAAAATTTTAAAAAAATTTTAAAAACCCAGTATTAATGTAAAAAAAAAATTTTTTCCCTTTCTTTATAATTTAAATTTTTTTAATTTAACCTTTTTAATCAAATTTTAACCAAAAAAAAATATTTTGTTTTAAAAATTGAATTTTTTAAAACCCCAAAAATTTTTTTTTAAAAAAAATATTATTTTAAAATTCATTTTTTATTTTTTTAAATTTAAAGAAAAAAAAATTTTTTTTGTTTAAATTTTTAAAAAATTTTTAAACCTTTTTGAATTTTTTTAAAAATTTGGGGGGGTAAATAAAATAAAAACCTTTTTTTTTTTTGGGTTAAAAAATTTTTTAAAAAAAATAACTAAAACAAAAATTTTTTGGGGGGTTAAAAAATTTCAAACCAAAATTTTTAAAATTAAATTTTTAAAAGAATTGGTTTTAATTGGGTTTTTAAAAAACCCTTTAAATGAAATTTTTAAAAAAAAATTTTTTTTTGGGTGGGGAATTTTAAAAAATACTTTAAAAAAATTTTAAAAACGGGTTTTTAACTTTTAATTTTTTAATATAATTTTAAAAACTCTTTTTTTTATTTTCCCCCATTTTTAAAAAATTTTATTTTTAAATTATTTACATCTTTTAAAACCCCATATTTTTGATTTCCCTTTAAAATTTTAAAAAAAAACCAAAAAAAACGAATTTCCTTTCCTAAGAATTTGCACCTAATTTTTATAAAGTCTATAAGTTATTACACAATGTTTAAGTTATTGCATTACAGGATTCAAATCAGTAATCTCAGTAATTAACTTTTACCCAGGAGTAAATGATCCAAAAACTCTATAGAAATATCTTATTGATTCTTAAATCTGAGTGTGTACTTATGATGTGAAGTTTGTAAGTTACAAATTATTGTCAAAGAAGTCATCTCAATAATCTTATGCTTTGACCTTGACAAAGTGTCCTTAACAACAAAGTGTATTCCTACAACCATTCTATATGTAATTAGTATGATGAATATGGTATGATAAAGATATTCAAAATATTATTAAAACACAGATTATGGGACACTTGCATCTTTATTGGGGGTCTTATTGAGACCAATTTTAAATTCAAAATTAAACATGATACATACACAAACAAAATATATTTACAGTTCCAGGAAAGTTAAATAATAACATTAAATCCAGCATCTGGATATCTGTGTTAATTTCTAGGGGGTTGTAAAAATTAGATGAAAAATAAAAGGTTTTAATGTGTAATTCCCATACATAACAACAGTCTTCAATATGAATTGGTAAAAATAAAAGTCACATTCACATACTTTGAGGTCAGTGAGAATTAGTTTTTAAAGAGCTCATGCTATCAGAAAATCATATTTTCATATTTTCAATACTTGATTTGACTAGATCTCAGTCTGATAAATGGCTACATCTTATTCATAGTCAGTGTCTGACAGTGAAAGATACAATCCTGGCTCCTTTCTTTGTCATCCTGTAAACCACAGTTTATGATCATACTGGTTAAATTGGTTGGAAATCATATTTATCTATGTGCTTCTTAAATCCTCCATCCACCTCCTGTTTGATTTTCTTGTTTCAGTGTTCCAAGAGAGGATATTCTGTTAGTCTTTGCATAATCTGATAGTCTTTCACCATTCTGAGAGTAGACATAGATCATTTCCACAAGCCCTCACTAGAATATCCTGGAAAATAAAAAATAATGTCTTATTTAAAAATTTTTTTTAATGTAATATAAGCTTGATGGAATTCTAAATATAGACAAAAAGGGTATAAATACAAGGTGTAATATCAGATTTTGACTTTTCATATTAACCATGGGTAACACCTCCAGTAAAGAAAAGAGTAAAGGAATGAGTAAAATTCAGTGTGGAGAGAGAATTCTTTCAGAGAAAGATGTAGACAGAGGTATACCAGTTAAAATAAAAAAAGATGGCACTATTGAGATCATTTCTCAAGAAGAATATAACCAATTATGTCCAGAAAAGGGTGTACCTAATGTTGTCAGAGATTACATAGAAAGACCCTTGATTGCAGAAGAAGCAAATGAAGAATATAACCATTTATTACCAAAAGAGGGTAAGAATTACTTGGATTACCCTGAAAGACCTTTGACTAGAGAAGAAGTCAAGTTTATAGATGATAAGAGAAATCAGTTGTCAGAAAAAAGATTGTTAAAGACACATGATTTTTAGCCCACAAAACCATTGGAGATACAAGGATTACAAGATATAAGGATTAATGGAGGAAGTCCAAACTGAACTCTTGGAAGACATTAAGGCTCATTATGAGAGTAACTTTCCAGTGTTTGTTTATTACAAAATTATGTATTCTGATTAAAAAAAAAAGTTTTCACTTTCATTTGTTGTGCCTTGGACCATTTAAATCGACCTTATGGTCAAGATTGTGATACACACTCTGATAATCATTTATGATGTCTCTATGATGTTTACCTCAAAAGTTTGAATCAGGGTATTTGTGTTCAAAGAGCTGAAGAAACTATACAGACAGATCTATAATGATTTTGGAAGCATACATATTAATGAGGTTAAAGGAGATATAACACTTGAATTCATTACTACATTATTAAAAAGAAAGAACACAAACTCATAGAAATGATATTGAAAGTACCTTAAATGAATAAAGTGTCATGCTCCAAGGTGTGCTTTAACAGAAGGTTTACATCAGTTATATGGTTACAGTCTTTATACATAATCAAGAGGGTCATTAAGATTTCTTTTCTGGTCATCCTGATGGGGCACATTATAGTATTTTTACCCTGTGATATAATGTTAATATTAAATGAAAAATTCAGAATTCATCAGCAATTGAAATCAAAACTTCCTATCTTTATGCTATTAAGGAAGCTGGGGGTTAACACATTAGCCATATTTAACTTATTCTATAAATATGCTATCTTCAGCTGTTAACTATCATTTGGCAAAGAAAAATTTCATACATTTTAGTTTTAAAAATTTGATCATGAATTTGTATGCCTTTTCTTCTTCTTCTTCTAAAGGATATCAATATAGTTTAAACATGACCATGACCACCAAGCCCTCTTTATTTAAAAAAATCATATATCATTTACTTATCAATTCAAAAATATAAAAATGCATATGTTAATAAATAAATAAAAATTACAATTGTATCTCATTGAAACTTTACCTTCAAGTTTGTGTGTTTCTATGTTGATTGACTAACTGTGTATTTCCAAAGGAAGAGCAGACAGTCTGAACTTCATAGAGAATTCATTATAGATGGTTAGGAACAAAACATTTCTTCCATGTTGATGACTGTAGAAATAAAACCATTTTGTTAATATGACAGAGTACTGCATTAAACAATGCATGTTTAAATACAACATGTACAATGCCAAAAAAAAAAAAAGATCATGGAAATATTTGTTTTTAATCTCGAAAAATTGTTTTTAACATTAACTCCATATGAGAAAAGCTCATCATGTTATCTATAGATAATAAACAAGCACAACTACTGTATTAATATCATACATAAAATGATTATCAGATTAATTATTTAGACACTAAAAGACTTTTTATTAACAGCAGATTCAATTTTGGTTTCATACCTGTCAGTACTGCATACAAAAAAATACATTTTTTAGCATCATCACAGTACAACATGTAGTCCTTCATTTTTTGAAAAGCTCATTACCAAGAAACAAAAGTGAAAATGAAATTATATGTATACCATATATCACACATATTTAGAATCAAAACAAAAGCAAATTACTATTAGGATAAATCTTTTGTAAATTCATCCTTTTCTCTCATTACATTCCCAATCAATATCTCTTTGATCACCATTTAGTAAGTCTGAATTCCATGGGTAACATACATAATGAATTATGAAATTAAATCATAATCTATACAAAAGGACTTATTAATATTCTGAAGATCCCTTGATACATTTTAGGTTAAATAAGGGTGTGCTTATATGAATGTAAGTTAGAGACATTAGATCACATAAGTATTACACAGTAATTAAAGTAACCATATAATCATGGTTAAATGCAAAGATGACCATCATAGTAAATGTAAAAATTAAAACAAGACTAACTTACCAGAGATATTCAACTATATGCCCAATAAGCCTATCCATTAAATAATCCAGTGAAATAACATCTCAGCTGATCCTAAAAAAAATCATACAATTCAGTGATACACATTTAACCTCATTTTACAATGTAAGTAAAGCAATAATTTACAGACAAAAGGGATAGAAATGTAAAAGATACCATGTATTTTACCAATCTTTAGTGAATATTTTTCTGATTGAAATTCAATCATAGAATAACCATCATAGAAATAATAAATGCACTCTGAGTTAGGTGCAGGTTATACAACTGTAAATCACATGAAATGAGGATAAATACAGCATTTCCATTCAAAATAGAACTTTACATATAAATAATAGTTAAATGCAAAGATGACCTTCATAGTAAATGTAAAAATTAAAACAAAACTAACTTACCAGAGATATCCAACCATATGCCCAATAAGCCTATCCATTAAATAATCCAGTGAAATAACATCTCAGCTGATCCTGAACAAATCATACAATTCAGTGATACACATTTAACCTCATTTTACAATGTAAGTAAAGCAATAATTTAAAGACAAAAGGGACAGAAATGTAAAAGATACCATGTATTTTACCAACATTTAGTGAACATTGTTCTGATTTAAATTCAATTATAGAATGACCCATCATAGAAATATTAAATGCACTCTGAGTTACATGCACTGGTTATACAACTGAAAATCACATGAAATGAGGATAAATACAGCATTTACATTCAAAACAGAACTTTACATATAATTATGATTAAATGCAATTATGATCTTCATAGGAAATGTAAACACAAAATTACCTGTGGAATATGTCAGAGAAACGATTTTAAAAATGAACACGGTCTCAACATGCACATGGCAAAAATGCATCAGGATGATTACTTCAGTGGTCATAGAGAAATTGAGCTTTAAACAAGAAAAGCTTGACCGCAGTAAAATCATCATAGTAAAAGAGAGGAAAAACAAAAGATAGTCCTACATTTTCTGAAAATCTAAGTTCACTTCTTAGAAACAAAAGTGAAACTGAAACTTTAATTTTACAAGTGTATGACGTCATAATGCATAGGTAGCTCGCTGACTAGACTGTGTACAAAATCGTACACAGTACGATCAAAAGGTAAGTCTAACATATTTATGCACACGGCCCTAATTTTTTTGCACACGGTCCTTACAGATGATGCAACAGATATAAAAAGATGATGCAACAGGTATAAAAAAAGATGATGCAATAGATATATAAAGATGATGCAATAGATATATAAAGATGATGCAATAGATATATAAAGATGATGCAACAGGTATAAAAAGATGATGCAACAGATCTAAAAGATGATGCAACAGTAAAGGTATATAAACCAGCGCTGGACATTGAAGTTCATTCTTCGTTAGCATTCTGAATTAGACACAGGTAAAATATGGCAGAGGAAAATACAACAGAGAAAGTAACAGAAACACAGGATCGTATGGACGTAGATGACAGGAGTTTGATGTGCAGTATCTTAAATCAAATGAGCATTATCATGCAGATAATTCATAATGATATGGGTGATTTTAGAAAAGAAGTGATACAAAAGATTCGCCAACTAGGAAGGAAGACAGACCAGTTAGTGAAAGAAGTAGAAAAACTAGAGAAAAAGCCTCAAGAACCCAAGATTTCAGGGACCCACCAGACCAAACCTTTAGTGAAAGAAGGAGACAAAAAAGAGAAAAAGGAAGACAACAGAGAGATTCCAGGCCCCAGTACTACTCACAAGAGGAAACTATCCCTGATGACTGAAAAGGCACAGAAGAAGAAGAAAAAGTAAATTGATGTATTTTTTTCACTTGAATAAAATTGCTGTGTTCTTTTGTTTTGGTCTTGTGTGTTATTTGTTAATGTTTTGAGGAAATCCAGTTTGAAAGATGATGCAACAGGTATAAAAAAGATGATGCAATAGATCTAAAAGATGATGCAACAAGTATAAAAAAAGATGATGCAATAGATATCAAAAAGATGATGCAACAGGTATCAAAAAGATGATGCAATAGATCTAAAAAGATGATGCAACATATGTACTGAATTGACCCGGCTATCCTTAGAATCCCCTATCCCCTCCAGGGCTGCACTCCCTTGACCCACCTATCCCCCCCAGGGGCTGCACTCCCTTGACCCACCTATCCCCCCCCAGGGGCTGCACTCCCTTGACCCGCCTATCCCCCTCCAAACCTGCACTCAGTTGACCACCCCATCCAGGCTCCTTATACTACTAACAATGAGATGGCATATTTTGTGGAGTCAACTTTCACCTATAGATGCAAATGTTTCTAAAGGTATCACCAGTCAAGTAAGAATTTGGAAGTCAGGATTTATGCGCACTGGACAACAAATACCTGTAGAGCTTAGTACATTTCAAGATCTGCACCCACACAGGCGTTTGTTCTGCTTGATATTTTTCATAATGTTGGAAATATTTGGATCTTCTTTATGTTCATACCCAACACAACAGAACTATTAATTAAAAGTTGAATGTGCATGTAGATCTATGCATTGTTATATCTGAATGCTTGTATCTCAGCTCCTTTTAGTCCTGAAGAGTTAGAGATACTAAAGTACTTTCTGGCTTTCTCACATTTCAGGAAGCTCTTACCACGAGTCACTAAAGAATTGAAATTGATATAGTTTATTGCAATTAGATTGGTTTGTCCTTTTGATGAAAAATAGGAATTCAGTAAATGTTGGGGTCAGAATATGAATAAAAAATTCCCAAAGAGACAAACAATCATGTTCATTCCAAGCCTCCGTCTATCAGTACTTTCAGTACTTTGATTTTATACCATTATTACTCACATTGACTTCAGTGAGCATGCCGGGATTGGGGAAAAGCTACCGCCCATGTAGTTTTTTTTTAGGGACCGTCTCAAAATAAAGGCATATTTACTTTTATAATAAGAAAACAGTATCGCGAGAGCCTCATCATTGCAATTTCCAAATATTTCTCGCCGAGAACCAATCCTTTAAGACTTTGTTTCTATTGACAACAGCTCAAAATAAGGCTTTCTAAGACTGCGAAAATTAATCGTTGCAAACTAGTTTATCCCCGCTTAATTGCGAAATTAAGTCATCGCGAATTAAAGTTGGTTTAAAGTATAGGAATGTGCCATAGACACATGCATAACGTTACTTATATATGTTTTTCTTTAAATAAAAAGGCTCAGGCTTTTGAAGAAATTCCGCAATTTTTATACATGTCATATTACAATTCAAAGTGTATAAAGAATATCCTGTCATTGCAAAGCTCCATAAATCACTTCTAATTTTTTATCACGTGAGTAAACATTGGTATCTATGTTTAGATTAAAATGAACATCAATTTCTTGATATATGTAATTTTACAATTTTGTTACGGGGTAAAAATTTCGACTTTTAATCAGACCTTTTTGTGAACTTCAAAGAACCCTGAAACACATTGAGAGACATATAAAAAAAATTGTTGCATGAAAAGATTTAATTTTCAAGCTTCATTTTGAGACTTTTTGAATTAATTTATAAATTAAAGAGTTGTCCTTCCTGGCTGAGGATCGGAGTCCCTTAATTATATGATGAGTGATACTATATTGTACATTATACGCACAATCCGACTTAACATGATATAGCCTTCTTTTTAGACGGGGCATCTACAAAAAACGAATTTCCTAGTATTTAAAGAGTGCAACAAAATGTGACGCAAACAAAGAATTGCTAAAACATAATAAATATGCAGGAGAGCTTATCAAAGGATGATGGGACATAACCTTGGGCTTATTTTTCGAAGCCGAATTATATCTAAGCTACAACGATTTTTATAGTTTTAATTCAAACAAGCCGGTCAAATAAACGGAACAGGTAATCCAGGTCAGAAAACTTGAATTTACTCTGTTAACACTAACTCTCTGTGCACATGCAACGTTCTATACCTTTTCATATGCACTACTGTAAGAGAAATAAGACCCAAAATGTAGACCACTTAACTAAGCCATATCTTCTTTTTCATAATCCCCATTTTCTGCTTAATTTGCTAAAAACGGTGAAGATAATGAACAGTGTTCAATCTAAAATAACAAGTATATGAAGAGAGCATAAAAAATGGTCCTCTAAAACTTTTAGAGCTTGCTCTACGTAAAAACGCTTTTTAAAAAGATTTATTTATTGACAAAAAAGTTTAAGAAACAAGAATATAACAGCTTTATTTAAATTGTCATTTTGCAAGTTCTTTGGACCTTGTCAGCAAAAACAATCCTTAATTAATTAAGTCAAATGCTGAGCGAACTTCCAGATCATGAACGGGATACACGGCAGTTGTGATCGGTCAGCAGATGTTGCTCGCTCCTTCATGGTACATGTACCTAATCCCATCTCTTGATGTTTAAGAGGTCCGTTTTGCTCTGGTCCTGATTCATAGGATTTTTAGGTTTAGATCTTGTTCATCTCCTCCCGTTTATCATCGAATTTGCCCGATTCAAATTTTGTTCTTGGATGACGAGAAAAAAAGAGGAAAAAATACGGGGCGAAAATTTTCCTGTGTACAGTATATCTCTGTCAATTTCTAAAGATTTAATATAAGCTATATGTGTGTTCATTTTTCTAAAGAAAGGCTATAATCTCTACGTGACCATTTCTCTAAAAGAGCTGTATTTGTCTGTAAACCCTACCGTGGCTGTGAGGCATTCTTGTTAGTTCCTTATTGTGGTCGTAGGATATAACTTGTTAGTTCCATATTTTGGCCCTAAGATATAATTATTCACTTTTTAAAAGTAGTTGCAAGTTTTGCCTGTCTACTTCTGTGAAGTGTCTGATGTATATTCTTTTCCAGTTCTTAAGATGGCTAATGAATATCCCAGTCTTTTTCTCTAAAGTGAATGATGTAAATCTCTATTGATTTCTCGAGTTTATGATAAATATCCCGGTGAAAAAAAGGCCGATGTATATCCCTGTCCACTTCTCTAGAGTGACTGGTGTATATTTCTGTCCATTTCTCTAGAGTGTCTGATGTATATCTCTGTCCACTTCTCTATAGTGTCTGATGTATATCTCTGTCCACTTCTCTATAGTGTCTGATGTATATCTCTGTCCACTTCTCTGTAGTGTCTGATGTATATCTCTGTCCACTTCTCTATAGTGTCTGGTGTATATCCCTGTCCACTTCTCTAGAATGTCTGATGTATATCTCTGTCCACTTCTCTAGAGTGACTGATGTATACACCTACAGTGGTTGATGTGTATTTCTAGAACTCTCGACTAAATGATGTATATCTCTGTAAACTTTTCTTAATAAACACCAGACGGTTCCCGATCCTCAGGCAGACGACAAGACGACTTCAATACAATTCCTCTGGGACAAAGTGGAACTTACGTTCAACTTCAGCAGCAGTTACAGACAAGACCTCCGAAAGAGCAGGAGACCCCGTCTAGAACCCAGGGAACCCGAGGAGCCAAACCTCACAGTACTCCCCAAGAGTGGTACCAGATCGGGGAGCAGACGACAGGGGGGTGTACTCATCATGGGTGTTACAAGACCCTCCTCCTTATGGCTTCAGGGTTCTGCCCGACCGACCACCACCCGGCACGAGGGAGTGATACGACGATATACAGAGCTGGATGCTTGACAGTCAGCCCCACAAATCACCCCGATCTAGATACGATTACCCCCTCCCTCCTCCACCCTCACACCTTCAGGCTAGCGGAAGGTACACAAGCGTGATAAAAAAATAGGTCTCTGTTATGCTTGGGAGCTTAGATATTGAATACTACAGTATAAAATATGTATATCCACAATACTCCAGTAATTAAAAAAAATTATTCCAATTTATTTCAATCATATCAGTAAACTTGTTTAAAAGAGTTCTGAGATCTTCTTCTTCTTCTTCCAGTAATGTGCCTGGCACCAATGTTGGGCATTATCCCTGACAGGGCTTAATGAAATTCTATAGGAGGCAACGTGACCCCATTCACAAGAACGTTATTTAGATGTGTTATAGATTTCACGTTGCCGGGTATTGTGTATGTCCGTGAGACCGAATCAAGCTTTATATAGAGTGCAATATGAATATCTATAGATTTATCTAATTGTATGTTAAACATTCCATATGTACATGAATTCGCATTGTCAAGATTTTTCATATCATATACAACATTCCTAACTCGGATATTACATGAAGTATTTCTGTAGCTTACTAACATATATGGAACCACAAAAAAACATTTTTGAAATGTTTGTTTTATGTAGCAATGATCATTTGTTATGATGTATACGTATAATTGTAAATGTCTCTTCATACACAGAATTTACGGATATTAATTAAGACGAAATTTAATCCTGACTTTCCTTCCTCTCTTTCTGATAAGGAAATCCTTCAAAATTATGTCAAGTTTGTTATATATTTTTTATATTCCTTACAATCAAAATAAATTTGAATACCACAAATAAATTGGATTCAGGAACTTCATAAAAATCCTTACAAAGAAGGATACATAGTGGGTTCCAATAAATGCTCAACAAAGCCTCTTCCTTTATTCTAAAAACGTAGACAGTAGTGAAGGAGAAAATTCAGGAGTACTGTACAACAATATATCTGAGAATTGATGTAAATCAGCTCAACTCAAAATGAAAAAATACCAAATCAGTAAAACTCTATATACAATTATTCTTTGCAATAAATTAAAATCCAAGAATATTTGCACAATATTAATAGCTGGTTTTGCAATAGAAATGGAATTTACTTACCTTTGTAATTTGCAAAATTATTTTGTCAAAATCATTCTGATTGTAAAATTTCCCTTAACTTGATTTTTTTAGTATGCTCGAGTTTCTGATTGACAATATCTATGTTTTTAAGGTCTTCCAACAATCTATTGGAATTCCAATGGATACCAATTGCACTCCGTCATTAGCAGATCTGTTTTTTGGCTAATTGTATTCGGCGCGTCGGCGCGCTCGCGCAACAGATTTTTAAAAATAAATTTATCGCTTATACATCATCGGGCTCGATATCCTTTACTAATCAAAGTATTGAAAGTACTGATAGGTGTTGATTTTAATGACGGTTTCAATAAAATTTAATGTTTCACACTTTGTTCACAACCTTTTTAAGTTATGTTCATTAAAATTTTATGCTTCATGAGGAAGTTTTTAAGAATAAAATAAAAAAAAGAAAATGACACAATTACATGTATATAGAGTCAAAAAGGTAAGGTTTGTTTTGATCTCACCATAACCCTAGAATGATATGCCAAGTGGAAGACTTCAATTTTTTTCAATAAATTAATAAGGTTTCCTTCTGACCAAAAGTTTGTTTAAAAGGGCTATTGATAGCAAAGTCATTTCTGTAACCAAAGTTTCTCCCCATCCTCGAACCTCTAATAAAGACGAGTTAATTCTTAGTAGTACTTTTATTTCAAAACGTAACAAGGAACATTTTTTAAACACTGATACTAATGTATGGTACCTTATAGCCATGAATCTCAGGTCTTTAAAGTAGGTCTATACTCGCACTACGTCATTTACGAATAGTAAAACCGGAACCGCGCTTCCTTTTTCCGAGATGAGATTTTTTAACTATATTGGTTTGACTTTTACTTAGCGTTTTAAATATCCGGTAACGATTTTGCTCGAAGTCGGTCGCGTCAACAAACACATATTCTACAGTTTAAAGATAATTTTTTTAAAAAGAGAAGGCTGGGAACAACTTTCGGTTGACAAGAAATAATTAGGTAATAAAACGATATTTCTGTGAATGATGCATGTTTTATATGCCGCGCCGAAAACACGGACCATATACATGCTACATCAGAACATGTATCAAACTATCGAGGCGACTATTGTCGGCGGCCAAGTTGAAGCTAATAGTGATAATTCGGAAGAAAAGTAATGACTACGATTTGACTTAGACAATTTATGGATTTTACTAATCAAACATTACAAAATTTACTTTGAATAATATTTATTGCATAAAATACATACCCCCCTCCCCCAACCTGCTTACCCAAGAATCCCAATGCAAAATTATCTTTTGAATAAGTATTTGACAAAAGTTGATTCACTTGCAGCACACTTCGTTACTCTCTGTAGCAAAATCATCCAGTTTCTGAGAATCAGTGAATTACTATCATTTTCATCGTCTCCAATTTACAGACAAGTGTGTTTTATTTATCTATTCATTTTTTTTTTTTTTAGTAAAATAAGATAAATTTTAGGAACAATAGGTTTTGGGTGAGTATAATTATTGTTTTAAATTATGTACAACCTTGTTAATACAAGTATACACTCAAACATTAACAGTATTACAGAAATATGTGGCAATATATTACTTCTGGAAGAAAGAAAATAGGGGGGTCCCTTTAGTGTAGAGCTTATACCACGAAAAGTAATGTGTCAACATATAATTTTTTTAAGCTTATTATTTTTCTTAAATATAATTTAGTAAAAATAATCCAATATTACGAAGTTTGAGTCCATAATTTTTTTTTAAATGACCGAGATTGTCCTTTGAAGCATATTTTCTCACATTAAATTTTGATACAATAGCCTAACAAAGTGCATCTATTTATAATAATTCATGCAAAAAATGATATTATATTGTTAACTAAAGTTGAATATTTAGACTTAAATTAATTTATATACAACAAAATCTAGGATAGGTAAAATTTCAGTATTTTACATTTCGGGGTATTTACTACGATGGGCTATAGCGGAAAAGTGAACATGTTGACATGTAATTTTTTTTGTGTCTATCCATTGCTGGGATGTATGTCTATCTTATAAAAGCAGATTTTTAAAGATTGAGCCCATTTAGTGCCGAGTATAGAACTACCTTAAAAAGGAGTTTAAACTTTAGATTCTAGGGTCATAACATAATACTGGTAAATTTGAATTTGAATTTTTTTTTCGAAAGGTAGACTAAGTATAGACATTGGACAGTGCAGCTTAGGTTTAGCCCCCCCCCCCCTTTCCACAGACATGTTGAAATACCAGGCTTAAAATGGGGAAAGTGTTGGTGTTTGGAAAAAAAATTGTTCTGAAGTTCGACCCCTAGGATTTTCGTATTTTGCCAGTGCATCAATGCATATTTCCTTTTTTTTTTTTGCTTGTCAGGTTTTTCTGAAGGTAAAAAAAACATTTTTTTTACACCACTTTCAATTTGCTTCCGACGCCAATGTCTTGGCATGTATGGATCAAAGGGGATCCGGATCCCTGGAAAATTCAAATTTATTTAAACTGAAATAGTAAAATTACTAAAGCTTTGCCTTGAACCTCTTTCCTTGCGATTTGAGCCACCACCTCCAAGGTAAATATTTCTGGATCCACCTAACAAAGGAATGCAATCGGGCTCGGCCTGTCGACTTGAATATAAGCGATAACACTTAAATTTAAAAGAAAATCGCAGTCATTTGAGTGTTTTAATGCAGGGAGAAAATACTTTAGTGATATTGGGATGAGATGGACGCGCTGGCGTGCCAACGCGCCGAATACAATTAGCCGTTTTTCATTCATATGAAGCAGAATTTATTCCAAACCTTACACATGAGAGGACGAAACCAATTGCTGTTGGCCAATCGTAACTTCTCGGGCCTTTCCGACTGGCGGAAAAACATCGTTGTTTTCCGACCTCTGACGTTTTATAAGCAGCCTGGCCTGGGAGCTGACCTTTAGGCCTAAAGTGAGTAGCCCTTTTTGGAGTTCAAGAAGAGAGCTTTCGTTCTTCTTGTGTTTTAATTCATAAAGTACTTAATCTATTCTGCCTTTATCAAAGTTTGTTAAGTTTCTCTTAAGTCTATGACAGCTTTTTGTAGACAACAAACAAAATATTACATATACATGAATTTCTAACACATTTTTTGTTCATAGTTCAAAAATCTATCTCTTGAAATTCAGCTCTTTTGTGGTATTTTTCTTCAATGACACAAAAAGGTAATAAATCAAAATGAAAGTAGATGAAATTTTCTTTACTAATATAGCACCTGGAAATTTTCAGATCTTATTTTTCAACATGGACTCCATTAGAGGCTCACAAAATCATTTAATGTAAGTTTTAATGAAGAAATGTAAGACGTGTAAAATTCTTACATTACCTGAACCAGTTTCTTTTGTTTTTTGATAAATTTATAATAACCTGTTAAGCATCTTTTTAGGTAAACAATAGGCTTATGGGCCACAATATTGACCTCTAAGTCTGCTATTTGACAATTGCTTCCTGATTCCATATTAATTCCATTTTAGACATACATTGTAGGCATAATGATTTTTTGAACTAAAAATACATCAAGATACGAGGGTTGTCCGTAAAGTTCGCAGGCAAGCTAAAATTCGTAGAAAAATTGTGTTATTTGACATTTATTATTAACATATCTTTAATTCTCTACTAAATGTGAATTACAAAATAAAAAATTATATTCAATTTGAAATATATATAAATTACAATTATGGCTTCATTTTTTGACCTGGGGTGGTGATCCGGAGCACCGCAGAATTTATTTTAATTAAAAAGTTATTTATCACCTTATACATTTCATTTGTATTTTGTAAAATTCAACGGAGATTCGGATTGCTTTTACATTATGAGGTTGAAAAAAATTATAACTTAACACCAGCAAAATGTAACTGTTCAGAGTTTAGAAAAGGCTGAGAAATCGAGGCAAGAATCTATTATTATCTGCATGAATATGTTATTACTATGTTATATATGCTATTCTGGAGCTGAGAATTTTTTGGTTAATATTTTCCCAAATTATTCTTCATCATTCTCAGTACGACAGCGATACAAGACATATCAGAGTCAATGTTTGTGGGACTCTGTCGTAAAATGGGGACCTCACAACTGGTGGCCATGAGGAGAGATATGATGGACTTCAGTGATATGGTGGACAATCAAATATTAACAAGTGATGAGTTCAGTGTGGTGGTGAGTGGAAGTCACAGAGAAGGATTCAGACTGGAAGGATCAGATGTATACGTAGACATGATGTACTGGGCAAATGATCACCGTGTGATCTGGGAATTATCTCAGTCTCAGTATTACAACACACACAGACAAACATTGATCCTCTGTGACTGTTCAGATAGATCACCAGGATTCACTTTGTTATATTTACTGTCACCAAGTATGGACACTGGAATCAAGAGAACTTGTGTTAAAATTCATAACAGACATTAAATATCTAGTTCTAAATACAGACAGCTCAAGTGTTTTGAATCAATAACAGAGTCAACTCAACATGGACCCTGTGCCAGTGGAACCTTTCAGAGACTAGTCGAGTATGATGATGTCCACTGTTTTTTTAGTGACTTCTGGCCTCCATCTGCCTCCTCATGGATAGACAGATGTCACTCATGGCCCCAGCCTCATGTTGTTGATGATATAGTGAAAAATGGATGTCACTTTGTAGCAATAGGGCATAAGTTAGGAAATTATGAAGACCATGAATGGAGAATTTCTTTCTCTCTAGCAGAACAAAAACTAGTGAATGCAATGAACCACTGTCAGTTTTTAACTTATGGCTTGCTTAAATTGTTCTTGACAGAAATAATTAACAATGGAGTAGGTGAACATGATAAATTACTGTGTTCCTATCGCATGAAAACGGCAGTTTTCTGGGTGATACAATACCTCACTGGTGTCAACAAAACCTCCTGGGGGGGGGGGGGGGAGTTCTGGATCTGCTTTAAACGCATCCTTAAATGGGTGTATGAGGGGGTCTGTCCTAACTTTTTTATTCCAGATAGCATGTTTCTGAGTAAAATTCACGGTGACAAACAACATCAATTATTTATTAGCCTGTATGTGTTGTATGAGAAGGTTATATCATTCCTGCTTCAAAGTCCCTCCATTAGTTCTTATATTATGCACATCCTTCATAACCCGAGTCTCTCCATCTGTACAGATGAACATACATTGATTTCTGAGGCTGAATTTGATATAGAGACCTATACATTGAAATAATACGCAAAACATTAAACAAATCAAACATACAAGGCTGTATGAAATATCTTCATGCAATAGAACAGATGATAGGTTCATATCTCCTGACACAGTATCAAGTCCTAATGCTACAGAAATTTAAAGCTAATGTTCTTTGTGAAATGGCTTTTATATTACATGGAAACTTACACACATAAGAACAAACTGGGGTATAGAATTGATAAAATCAACTGTCACATGTTGAAATTAGCAGCCAAGTTTGGTTATATTAGTGACATGATGTACATAGCCATGTATTTTTACAAAACACTTAGATACATGGACGCTTTCTCTATTATAGAGATTATCAAGGTCAAGTTAGCACAGCCATATGTGATGTATACTACTAAGTATAGATAATTTAGATACAGAGAATCAGATATATACCGAGGCTGTAGGGGGACATTCCTGGTCAAAAAAGATATGACAGGCTGTAGCTGGGGGTATCATGCTTGAAAATAGAACCCATTACATCAGTGAATTAATACCAGAACAACAGTCTGCTTTACAGAACTACTGGCCAGCATTATACATTCCACCCTACATAATGTTATACATGCCAGTGCAACCAGGAGGGTTGCATCACCCTTGCAAATATTAAAATTCCCTCGTCAAACTCGATCTTCTGCTTCAACAATGCGAGAAATAACTAAATGGGGCCGGAAGTTTACATTCGACTTGAAATTCTTAGGGAAAGCCCTAACTTGTCCTATCAAATGTTATCCAGAAGCTTTTATATTTGACGTCATAGGTAAACATATAATGGCAATGTCCATGTTTTGCTATGGGAAACCTAAAGTACGGGTCGAATTAAAAAGTAAAATAGGAGGTGCACAATGGCAATATGTTATAAAGATTCTGTGAAACTTTCATTAAATTTCACTCAGTAGTATAAGAGGAGTTACGGATAAGAGATAAAGCGTAACAGACGGACGGAAATCCCGATTACTATATACCCTCCCACTTTTCAAGCGGGGGGGTATAAAGATTGACATTATATCTTTTAAAATAGCAAATAAAATAGATCATAAACATTTCTAATTGATATGCCTGATAAGGATTATTTACATTTTAATTCTGTTTCTCTCTTGTATTTGGCTAGGACTTAATTAAATGCAAACAAGTAGTGAGCTGTATCATTTTATCAGTGAATCATATAATAACACAATTATTGTTTTTTCAGTCAATACAATGAATTAGCCATCTTCAGAGTACAATATTCACCTTGCACTTCGGTCTCAGTGAATATTATACTCCTCAGATGACCTAAAAAACAGCAACAATTGTATATTGTCCACTTCTCTAGAGTGTCTGATGTATACTCAAGTCCATTTTTTCTATAAAGGCCTAGGTTTACCTCTCTCCACTTCTCTAAAGTGTCTGATGTATATACTAGAATAAGTAGTAATATCTCTGTCCACTTCTTCAGAGTGTCCAATGCAAATCTCTCCACTTCTCTTGGTTACCTAATATATATTTTTGTCCAATTTTATAAAGTGTCTGATGTAAATCCCTGTCCACTTGTCTGAATGACTGATGTATCTCCCTGTCCACTTCTCTAGAATGTCTGATGTATATATCTGTCCACTTCTATAGAATGTCTGATGTATATCCCTGTCCACTTCTCTATAGTATCTGATGTATATCTCTGTCCACTTCTCTAGATTGTCTGATGTATATCTCTATCCACTTCTCTAGAGTGTCTGATGTATATCTCTGTCCACTTCTCTAGAATGTCTATTGTATATCCCTGTCCATTTCTCTATAGTATCTGATGTATATCTATGTCCACTTCTCTAGAATGACTGATGTATATCCCTGTCCACTTCTCTACAGTGACTGATGTATATCTCTGTGACTTCTCTAGAGAGACTGATGTATATCTCTGTCCAATTCTCTAGAATGTCTGATGTATATTTCTGTCCACTTCTCAAGAATGTCTGATGTATATCTCTGTCCACTTCTCTAGAGTGTCTGATGTATATCTCTGTCCACTTCTTTAAAGTGACTGGTGTATATCTCTGTCCACTTCTCTAGAGAGACTGATGTATCTCTCTGTCCACTTTCTAGAGAGACGGATGTATATATCTGTCCAATTCTCTACAGTGACTGATGTATATCTCTGTCCACTTCTCTAGAGTGTCTGATGTATATCTCTGTCCACTTCTCTATAGTATCTGATGTATATCTCTGTCCACTTCTCTAGAGAAACTGATGTATATCTCTGTCCACTTCTCTAGAATGTCTGATGTATATCCCTGTCCACTTCTCTATAGTGACTGATGTATATCTCTGTCCACTTCTCTAGATTGTCTGATGTATATCCCTATCCACTTCTCTAGAGTGTCTGATGTATATCTCTGTCCACTTCTTTAAGTATCTGATGCATATCTCTGTCCACTTCTCTAAAATGACTGATATATCTCTGTCTACTTCTCTAGAGTGACTGACGATTTCTTGTCCACTTCTCT
>NW_026922537.1:0-19800 GCF_032062105.1 Saccostrea cuccullata
ATACTCTTTAAAAGATAATTGCAGTTCACCCTGCGTAAAAGAATCTTGGGCCCTTTCGTAGTTATTGCCCCTTTCGCAAGAAATGCTTGTTATCGCTACTCCTCAGAAACCAAAAACCTGAGATGTATGAAACCTTTACGAATGTCTTCGACTAATAAAGGGGACTCTTCAATCTATTCATTGCGAAAGTATTCGGTGACCCCTTCAATGAGTTATTGCCCCTGAAACTTTTTGAATTTTACAAATAATTAAACATTTTCAAAACAAGAAGTTGTAGAGACATGGGACCAACTGCATAAGATTCATTGACCTTTGACCTTAAAAGTCATGTAAAGGTCAAAGGTCAAGTTCATTCTAAAAATGAGAAAATTAGCTCTTTTTGTATCTCTTTGTCTTTCAACATATACATAATGTCTATGCATCATTTATATGTACTCTTAAAACTGTTTCAAAGATTTCATTCTTGTCCCCTAAGATTGAACCTTTTAAAAGTTATTGCCCCTTGTGTGAAAAACCTTGTTATCGCTTCTCCTCCGAAACTGTAGACCCTAGAGACACCAAACCTTCACTTATGTCTTAGGGGACTTTAGGCCTAACTTCACTGTATAAGTGCAAAAGAATCTGATGTCCCCTTATATGAGTTATTGCCCTTTAACTACTTTATACTTACTATTAAACCTTGTATCTTGAAAACTATAAATGGTAGAAGCATGGGGTCAATTGCATTGTGACCCTTGTCCTTTGACCTTGAATATATTGTCAAGGTCAAAGGTCAAGGTTATTCCAAAAATGAGAAATTAAGCTCTTTTTATATATCTTTTGTCTTTTGAAAATGCAATCAGTCTTTGCATCATTATTATGTACTCTTAAAACTATTTCAAAGATTTCATTCTTGTTCCCCAAGATTGACCCTATCGAAAGTTATTGCCCCTTATGCGAAAAACATTGTTATCGCTACTACTTCAAAACTGTAGACCGTAGAGGCATGAAACCTTCACTAATGTCTTAAGGGTCTTTAGACACACCTTCATTGTATAAGTACTAAATGATCTAATGACCCCTTATATGAGTTATTGCCCTTTAACTTCTTTGCACTTAATATTTAATCTTATAACTATAAAACTAAAAGTCGTAGAGTCATGGGGTCAATTGCAATGTGACTCTTGACCTTTGGCCTTGAAGATTTGATCAAGGTCAAAGGTCAAGGCCATTTCAATTTTTTTTTAAATTTTCATTTTCTTTTTTTAAGCCATTTCCCTTAAAATTAAATAAGAGAGTAAAATATAAAACAATAAAAAATTTCAAAAGGTGGAAAGACCTCTTATTGTTCTGTGAACAATAAGTCTCCTAGTTATTTATTCTTTTGTATATTGAACTCTCTCTCTCTCTCTCTCTCTTATTTCTGTAACCACCCGTTGGGGCAATGATAGGTATAAATCCTACGCACTTTGTGCTGTACTGGATATATTTATTATGCCAAAAAACGACCAAGGATTTTTTTTCAGGCGGGATGTCGAAACTTCATAAATTGAATAATAATTTTACTTTGAACAGGAAATTAACCCAAACGCCCAAATTGAGAGAGAAACTAGACGTACATGTATTATTGAGCAATGAGCTCATACCCCGCCTCCCCTATGGTTATAATGGCAAATTCCATATTTCCCTAAACCCATACGTGTCAGATCAAAAAGTAAAATAGGAGGTGAATAATGGTAATATGTAATAAACTTAATAGATTCTTTGAAAGTTTCATTAAATTTCTCTAAATGGTAGAAGAGGATTTGCAGATAAAAGATGGGTACCCCAAAGCGTAACAGACAGACGAACGGACATAACGATTACTATATAACCTCCCACTTTTCAGGCGGGGGATATAATTAAGTTGAAATATACATCACAGGAATGGGAACATTTTGAATATTCTCGAATAAACCTTCTCAAACGTATGTGTCGAACTTGGACAACAGACAAGAGAATTTTTAAAAAGCTAGTTTTAGGTAGAATGTGGAATTCTCCGAGGAGTTTACTCTCTCTTCCTATATGCTTTTTCTAATAATCCTTAATTATTTTTTTCTAGAAATTTAATTCACATTAAATTCTATTTTAATTATATTTGTACCAAAGAATCAAACTCTTTTATTATACCCCACGCGTGTGGTATAATTTTTTTGACCCCCGTCAGTAATTCTTTTTTTTTTATCAGCGCATCTTCTCATAAACCACTGTACAGAGTTTTGTCGAACTTTGCAGATATTTATAGGAAACAATGTGTGTAGATTTGCACATCACCAGGAAATTCCGAATTCTTTATTTTTCGGGAATTTCCGCACTTTTACATTTAGATTTTGGCCATATCTTGAATATAGAGGTGAGCAGTTTGTCAGCGCAACTCCTCATAAACCGCTGCACACAATTTCGAAACTTTGCAGATATTTAGGACACAATGTTTATAGATGTGCATATTACAAGGAAATTACGATTCCTTTATTTTTTTCTGGGAATTTCAGCACTTCGACTTTTGGGGAGCGTGGGGTATGTGAACTGCTCACTTTTTCTATCATAGTGCATAAAATTATAAATAACTTTAAATCAAATTATATAAGGTCTAATAAAGCCAATAAACAGTATTTATTTGATAATAATTGATCATAAAGAAATCCAATCTGTTTAAGACGTTTTTCTTACATTATTTTTATGAGAGTGTTATGCATGTTTTATCACACACACACACCACCCTTCCCCCCTCATATCACGGGAAAATATCTTCAAAAGGCGAATGATTCGTAATAATGCCTGCTTTTTTTAATGAATTTGATGAAGTTAAACCATGTACTTAATCGTAAATTTTATTTACAACATGTACAGACAAGAGTAATGTTTATTTTTGAAAAAATTACTTGCATTTTTTTTTCAATCAACCCCACTGAGCTTTCAACCTTTGATATTTTCCCTGACCAAATAAAATGATCGGCATGGGCCACGTGTGTCCAAGCATCTTTTACTGTTGAGTTAGCAATGGATTACATGACTTCTGAGATGCATTTTTCAATAAAAATAAAATAGGATAATTCTTTCGACATGTGCACATCCCTGTAACGATAGCACGTAGTCAGGTAAATGTTTTTATCACTGCGTTTGACGCGTTTTCTCGACCTGCATGGGTGTTTGGGGTACATGTATGTATTCCGTGTTAGTTTATTTTCTAAATTGCAAATGCATTAAAAAATAATTTAATTCTCGGTATAGTTCTATTTTTTGTTGAATTTTTACTTTTCAAACATGTATTTGGTCAGTTTATGGACTTCTAAAAACTTTGTTATCGGAGATGTGTACATGTCGACAATCAGGCTAGAAAATCACTCAAGTGATGCTATCGTACAAGGCTATATATAGCAGGTACAGGTGACCAAAAATTTTAAATAAATATGGCGGAATCGAAGAAATATGGCGGACAAAGGCGTACAGGAATGTAGTAAGTCGTACAAAGATGAAAAATGATGGCTTTTTAAGAGTTCATGTCAGCTTTAAGAATAGATTTACTGGTGGAAATACACGTATTACCTATGATGTACTTCAATGTACAAAGACAAGAAATATACCAAGAATTATTTTACACATTGATTATCAGAAGGCTTTTGACTCGGTTTCATGGAAAGTTATGTACAGAACATTTAAAATTTTTTAAACTTTGGTCCTGACCTTATCAAGTGGATACAAGTACTATATAATCAAACTCAACAATGTGTAATTCAAAACGGTATATTTTCAATTTTTCAAAATAGGTAGAGGTTGTCGCCAAAGAGATCCGTCTCCGAATAAATATGACGTGTATGTAGAGATAGTGGGATATATGATTAAAGAAAATAAAAATAGTTTAGGAAAATACGTTTACTCAAATATGTAGATAACACAGAAACTGTTATGTTTTAGATGGTTCAGAAAGATATATATATATAAATAATTTCTGTAGGTGAATTTGGGAGATAATTTTAAAAGCTAGTGTAGGGATACTTGACACTGGTTGAATACGGATAATTATTAGGTCTTTCCACCTTTCTGTGGAAAGACCTATTGATTTTCTTCTGTATATTATTAAGTCTTTCCACCTTTCTGTGGAAAGACCTCTTGAAATGCTTATGTTTATTATTAGGTCTTTCCACCTTTCCGTGGAAAGACCTATTGGTATTCTTCTGTTTCTTATTAGGTCTTTCCAGCTTTCTCTGGAAAGACCTGTTGAAATGCTTATGTTTATTATTATTATTTTTCTGCCGTGACTTTTGAAACCGTTTCAAGATTATCGAAAAACTTTATAGTTCATGAAACTGGATACCAAAAGTTATTCTGAAAAACGACAGCCCTTGTTTGAACTTTGACCCCTTTCGAAGTTACTTGCCCCTTTACGCAAGAAATGCTTGTTATCGCTACTCCTCCGAAACCGTAAACTGTATAGAGATGTATGAAACCTTCACTAAAGTCTTCGACTAATTGAGAGGACTCTGGAATCTATTCATTGCGAAAGTATTCGGTGACCCCTTCAATGAGTTATTGCCCCTGAAACTTTTTGAATTTTACAAATAATTAAAAATTTTCAAAACGAGAAGTCGTAGAGACATGGGACCAACTGCATAAGATTCATTGACCTTTGACCTTAAAATTTATGTAAAGGTCAAAGGTCAAGGTCATTCCAAAAATGAGAAATTAGCTCTTTTTATATCTCTTTTGTCTTTAACATATACATAACTGTCTTATGCATCATTAATATGTACTCTTAAAACTATTTTAAAGATTTCATTCTTGTCCCCTAATATTAACCCCTTTAAAAGTTATTGCCCCTTGTGCAAAAAACTTTGTTAACACTACTCCTCCAAAACCATAGACCATAGAGACACCAAATCTTCACTAATGTTTTAAGGGTCTTTAAGCCTAACTTCACTTTATAAGTGCGAAAGGATCTGATGAACCCTTATATGAGTTATTGCCCTTTAACGTCTCTGCACTTACTATTAAACCTTATAACTTGAAAAGTATAAGTCGTAGAAGCATGTAATCGATTGCATTGTGACCCTTTACCTTTGACCTTGAAAATTTTTCAAGGTCAAAGGTCAAGTTCATTTCCATTTTTTAAAAATCTTCATTTTTTTCTATGCTTTAAGAGATTTTGCTTTCTTTTTCATGGAATTTAATTTGTAGGAGTCAGATATAAAACAAATTTGAAATTCAAAGAAGGTGGAAAGACCTCTTATTGTTCTTGAACATCATTATTATTATTATTATTATTATTATTTTTCTTTCTGTGGAAAGACCCTTTTGAAAGACTTTTGAAACCGCAAGACTTATCGAAAAACTTTATAGTTCATGATATTGGATATTAAAAGTTATTCCGAAAAACGCCCCCCGTGTTTGAACTTTGACTGCTTTCGAAGTTGTTGCCCCTTTCGCAAGAAATGCTTGTTATCGCTACTCCTTTGAAACCGTAAACCGTGGAGGTATGAAACCTTCACCAATGTCTTCGACTAATTGAGAGGACTCTGGAATCTATTCATTGTGAAAGTCTTCGGTGACTCCTTCAATGAGTTATTGCCCCTGAAAGTTTTAAAGCTTACAAGAAAAATTAAAACTTTTAAATGACAAGTGGTAAAGATATAGGACCAAGTGCATGAGATCTTATGACCGTTGACCTTGAAAATAGGTCAAGGTCAAAGGTCAAGGTCATTGGAAAAGTAGAGAAAAATTTAAGCTTAAAATTCAAATGATGATTTCTTTTGACCTTGACCTCTGACCTTGACCCTTACTCAAAAGGTTCTAAAGAAATATTCATTACCTTTATCTAAGATTCAGCTTCAAGTGTTAATTTCAAGTTTACCTCCGTCTCTCTCTCTCTCTCTCTCTCATGACCTTGACCTTTGACCTTGATAAATGACCTTGACCTTTGACCCCATTGACCCAAAGGTCACAATCAAGCTAAAGGTCGTGGAGGTATTTACAACCATCACTCTAACAAATGCTTATAAAATATACACACACCCCCCCCCCCCCTTTTAAAAAGAAAATCAACACCAACTTAGAGAAAATGTCTACAAGTCAAAAAACGAAATTCGGCATAAGATTCGTAATAAAAGCAAGAATAGACCTGAAAGAAAGTGTCCTGAGAGTTTTAAGGTGAGTCTCTAAAGTATTTTGAAATTATAGTGAATATCGGCAAAATCTGCATTTTTTTCCTGTCTGAAATTTAGTTATTGCTGAGCCCTTAAAATGCTTTTGTGCTATTTCTGCAATTATTGTGAATATCAACCTTATAACATTTAAACCTATCTTGCTTTCTTAGGTGTATGGAATTGGGGTTAATTTTACAATTTGACCCTATATCTCGGAAATAGCGATTTTTCATATCAAATAAATTCTTTGCAATTTAGAAGGTTAAATCAATTGCAGATACCCCGCTTTATACAAATAGTGTAAAAAAATGTCCATGACTCACTCACTGTTTTTCCGGGATTTTGAATTTCCTCTGCAACTGACCACATTCGCTGACTCTATATATGCTAAGTGTTTGCTTCACTGCAAATGTGTTAATTTTTAATCATTTTCCTACATACAATATTCAAACCGGAAGATTGAAATTCAAAAGGGGAAAGACTACAGGTATCCTGTTCTTCAAAAAATAAATTTGTTTACAAAATGCGCTTACTTGTGTACAACTTGATCTCAATGGAAAGACAAACTAGGGTTGATTCAAGCCCAGCTGGAGAAACTTTTTTTTTTTTTTTTTTTTTTTTTTTTTTAATTCAAATGACATGAAAAATTAAAAAATGTGGAAAGCCGTTAATTTTTAAGAGAAAAATTAGTTTAGTTTTTTATTATTTTTCCGCCGTGTGATTTTTTGTTTCAAGATTTATCAAAAAGATTTATAGTCCATAAGAATATACTCTATAAAAGATAATTGCAGTTGACCCTGCGTATATGAA
Source organism: Saccostrea cuccullata (assembly GCF_032062105.1). Lineage (NCBI taxonomy): Eukaryota > Metazoa > Mollusca > Bivalvia > Ostreida > Ostreidae > Saccostrea > Saccostrea cuccullata. The sequence continues at coordinate 6,969 of NW_026922537.1, forward strand.
CCTTGGACCCCTTTCGGAGTTATTACCCCTTTCGCAAGAAATGCTTGTTATCGCTACTCCTCAGAAACCATAAACCTCAGATGTATGAAACCTTTACGAATGTCTTCGACTAATAAAGGGGACTCTTCAATCTATTCATTGCGAAAGTATTCGGTGACCCCTTCAATGAGTTATTGCCCCTGAAACTTTTTGAATTTTACAAATAATTAAACATTTTCAAAACAAGAAGTTGTAGAGACATGGGACCAACTGCATAAGATTTCATTGACCTTTGATCTTAAAAGTCATGTAAAGGTCAAAGGTCAAGTTCATTTCAAAAATGAGAAAATTAGCTCTTTTTGTTTCTCTTTTGTCTTTCAACATATTTAATGTCTATGCATCATTAGTATGTACTCTTAAAATTGTTTCAAAGATTTCATTCTTGTCCCCTAAGATTAAACCTTTTAAAAGTTATTGCCCCTTGTGCAAAAAACCTTGTTATCGCTACTCCTCCGAAACTGTAGACCGTAGAGACACCAAACCTTCAACTAATGTCTTAAGGGTCTTTAGACCTAACTTCACTGTATAAGTGCGAAAGAATCTGATGACCCCTTATATGAGTTATTGCCCTTTAAGAGGCCGTTTAACCATTGTATTGTATATAAAGTGAGTGGAATGTGAAAAAAAATATTTTGCTTTAATATTTGGGTATGGAAGACATGGGCCCATGTCCTTTCAAACATGAGTTATTTGGGTCACATCACCTTGTTACCTAGCAACGGCGATTTTAATGGTCAAAGTGTGAAATTTGATTATTGATAACCCTGTCAAAATTAATTACAGAATCAAACTATGTTTTTCTTAATTTATATATATGGGAGATTTAATTTTTCCCATGTTTATTTTAAAGCATTGGGGCCTACTTTGCTTTGTTTCTACCAAATGCTGTAAAATCAGCATGATTTTTATAAATATTTTACACAAAAAGATTCTATCATAATCATACATGCAATAGAAACTACAAGCTTTGAAGTTATAAATCCAATAATAAAAAAAGGTAGTTGGGTTTCTAAAGCAAATAATTTGATTTAGAATGTACCACAAATATGAAAACGCGTGAGCGATTATCTCCCTTTTGTGGAACTCTCTTGCTGATAAAGAACAGAAAGTGGTGTTGCAGCAGAAGTATTTAGAAAAACTCCATGTGGAAAGATGTATAAAGCAGGTCTTGTGCGGTTACAAGGACATGACAGCATCAAGAGTTTGTAGGTGACTGAAAAGTACTATTTATAGTCCGAAATATCTGACGTTTTCCTGGCTTTTTAACTATTTCTATATTTTACGTGCGAGGAAAACGCCAGAACCGGGGCCTTTACGAAAACTGGGAATTCCAAGCAGAGGCGGCATTCTGGGTGTATTTTCGATACTTGCAATTACTTGTCAAACTCACAATTTATCAATAGTACAATGCCTCCAGTACTTACCAATATAGTTTTTATGGTTTGTTTGTAAATATATGATCCGATGGAAACATTTTCTCTGACTGTCGAGATTTGTTTTCATTTCGTCAAGTTTACAAATTAAAAAAAAATATACAAGTCCTGTATCGAAATGATGAGTGATTATTTTCTTTTCATTGATATTATCAAGTACTAAAAGCATTGTGCCATTGATAAATTGTGACAACGGCATTTAATGCGGTTCCCAATGGGAAATCAACTCTGACTGGAAATAGCGAAATTTCCAGTTTTCGTAATGGCGCTGGTTCTGACGTTTTCCTGGCACAGAAAATATATAAAAAAAAAAACTGAAAAATGCCACATATTTCAGACTTTATTATTTAGAGCATATTCATCAATCACTGATAAGGTCAAATTGGTAGATTTCCACTAGTGTATGTCTGCATATTGGTGTTCTTTTGATAAGTAATATCTCAAACAATATTTCATAAAATTCATAGCCATACCCGCTATACCTCATTATAGGTCTTTCAATATATATTTTTGGAGAGCTACAGTTCTGCAGCTACACTAAAACAAGATGACAAAACTTGAGGTTGCTAATATTGATTTGAAAAGGGGAAGGGAAACTAGGGTAACAGACTCAACTCTGGTTTCAAAATTTGCTCCTGACCCTTAAAGTGGGAGGGGAGGGGAACCAGGATTTATAAATTTTAACTACAGAAATTTTGACTTCCCAAAAAAGTAAGGAGTGGGTGGGGTTATTCCTCCTAAGCCCTTGATCAGGTTGGGCACAATTTCTGAATACTTTGGAGTATCCCCTTTGTCCAGTTTAATGTCTTATATCATATCCAGTCATTATATATGCTATAGGCTCAAGTAAGTTTTAAACAGGTCTAAAATATTTTCAGGAGAATCATGATGATAATCAGTTGCAATGTGAAACCAAATAACCATGAAGTACAAGCAGATCCAATTAATGTGGAACAAATAAAGGTTTGTATTGAAATTTTTACATGTACATGTACTGAATTATTATGCCCAAAGAGCATGAACATATTTTTGTTTGTCCTTTCTGTCTATCTGTTGTCAGCTTTAACCTTTACCATGACTTTTGAACTGTGAGATCATATTTGGTATACATAATCCACTAATTAAGTTCTTTTAGATTACACCAACGTCAGTAACCTTTAGACCTTGATCTTTTTGCTAAAACTAGTTATTTTTCATTATTTGTTGACGCTGGGGGCATACTGTTTCACAAACTTATTTTGCTTTAAATTACTTTTAGCATCAGCTTGTTTGTTATAAAGAATCAGCAACCATATGCAGTAGGGTCATGTAAATTTGTAAACAGATATGAAATACTTTCACTTTCAGGAGAATCATGATGATGATTAGTTGCAATGTGAACTACCAAATTACCATGAAGTACAACCAGATTCAAAGCATATGGAACATAAAGAGGTTTGTACTGAATTTTTTACATGTACTGATTGTTTAGAACTACTTTGAGCATCAGCTTGTTCATAAGAGCCCAGCCTAAAAGAGTTATTGCCCCTGGTAATCACTTTGTTCATCCATTTTGTCGAGAGATAACTAAAAATGCTACAGACCCTGAGACGTGCTACTACCCCACACGCTCGCTGCACGAACGGTACACGAACGCTACACGGTTTGCACGAAACGCTGCACGGTTTACACGAAACGCTACACGGTTTGCATGAAACGCTACACGGTTTACACGAAACGCTTTGCACGAAAGGCTGCACGGTTTACACGAAAGGCTGCACGAAACGCTTTGTACACGTTTCTGACACGCTTTGTACACGATTCCCGCACGTTTTGGCCTCGATTTTGGATTTTCTACTCGGAATATCTCGGGCATTATTACGGTTTTATTATTAATTAAATGGAAATTTTTCACAAAGCCATATTTAGCAACTGTTTAAATTAAATATCAGTACACTAGTATTATATAAACCGATAGAAATTTTTAATACTCTGACAGTTGTAATTAATAAATAAATAATTGTCATTTCGTATTTATTTATCTAACTGCTTAAAAGCGAAATGCCGATATCATGAATGACTGTTTGATAAAATATATTTTTTTATATATTAGTCATTCATTTCAATATAACTTACTGCAGGAATATGAACTGATTGATTTCAGATAATATTGATTATATTGTGTTTGATTTCCGTAGGCGGATTATTTTTCTTGATTTTGATTTACATGTAGTAATAAAATTTGCCTATATACTCTACTAACGATTATTGATACATTTTTAAATTATCTTACGTAAGCATTATCTATAGGAGGGAAACTGGTAAATGGGGGAGGGGGATAAATGTGATGTCTTAATCTATTTTTATTCTCTTTCTCTTTTTACATGAAGCTTATCAAATAACATCAGTATAACCATCATAATGTAAAATCTTTCATTTCAAAACCCGACCAAACGTATGTATATATGTGAACATTAATTAAAATAGTCGCGGCATTTGACTATACATAGTACATACAATGTAGATCGATCTTTACACCGGCATTCAGGTATATTAAAAGAAAACTGAAATATCTAGACGAAATAAAAATAAGTTTCAGGTGTCATTAAGCCAAGAACTCAACACGTACATATAGCAAAACAGGTTTTCAGTTGCCATGCACTTCGGAGCTCGTGATCGCTGTTGTATATGACCTTTATTACAAAAGGCGGAAAGAAGATTCCATTACAATTTTAAGGGGTGTTTCTGCGCACATATTTAACAAAGGGTTAAAAAAAAGGAATAGAAAATTAAGCATTTATTTAAACTTACATTAGATTGAAATTCCAACAAAAAATGAAAGACTATACTAGTAATTTAATTCAAGCCCCCCCCCCTCCCCCTCGTTATTAAACATGTGGTCGTCAGTGCATGTGAATTAAAATTATAAAATCCATTTATTTGACAATAATGAGCAAAAAGTTTTATGTATTAAAAAGTATTAAATGACACATCGTTTCAAAACTTTCTTTCACGTACTTTAAATGTAAAGACAAGGGCGGAGTCCTGATATATTTTTTGCTTTAAATTAAAAAAAAAAATTAATACCGGTATTTCTTTCTTTATATTTAAGAAAAAAAATTTAAGAAGCCATGATCGCGTTGATAGTATATTGAATTCAATGCCCTTAAAATTGCTGTACATAGTTGATAAATTTAAACACATTGCCTTTAGAAGGAAAAGAAAACAAACAAATATATATTATACATTACCGTGTAATTTCATTTTGCTGTTCCTTTTTTTTTAAAAGTTTTTACTCCTAAAATATCACAAGCATAACTAATTCAATAATAAAATACTAATACAATTTTACATCCTGTCCATCGATAGCCATATTTAAAATGAAATGACTTCCGAATGAATCTTACACGATACTTGCACGAAAGTCACACGTTTCTCACACGGTTCTTACACGAAAGTCGCACGTTTCTCACACGCTTTTCGCACGCTCGCTACACGGTTTGCACGAAACGCTTTGGAGCTTACACGAAACGCTGCACGGTTTACACGAAACGCTACACGGTTTGCAAAACGCTGCATGGTTTGCACGAAACGCTACACGGTTTGCACGAAACGGAAAGCGCACGAAAGTCACACGCTTTTTTGGGGTAGTAGCACGTCTCAGGGTCTGTATATGTCCTGGAAACTTCAACCTTAAAGGATTTGACTCAATAACTTAAATCCATTTGACCTATGAACTTCATATTTCAAACCCAACAAGAAGCCAAAAATGGGCCCATATTGCTACCTGGTCTTCTGTCAAAGGTTTAAAGACTGATATCATGAGGCACATTTGTGTCATGTACTATGTGCTTTTGAGGCAGGTATGAAATGCATTTCAGATAAGACAATTTCATTGAAGTCTACTGTGACCTTAGCATTGAAGTTTGACATTTAGGGTCATGGCACACCACCTTATCATTAGGAGCATTGTATGCCAAAATTTGTTCAATGAGGCATATAGAAATACAGACCTAGAAACTCCATCAAATTTTACCTTGACCTTGACATTGAAGGTGTGACTTTGGCTAAGGGCTGTGAAACACTGTTCAGCATGAGTAACATTTGTGTCAAAATGAACTTGTTTTAAATGAAGTTGTTAGCTGGATTTATTTTGTATCTTTCTTTTGTAGATGGAATCAATTCAGAAACAACTTTTCCAAACACCTTGGTGAAAGTTATCTGAATGCCAGGATTCTCAAAACAATGAAGATAGTCCATTACTTTTGACCTTGATTATGTATTTGATGCCATTGGTGAAAAGGCAGAGGTCTAACACTTTTTGAAGAAAATGACTTGACAGCTGAAAAATGAACAATTTTCATTCATGATATGGCTTTAAAGAGTGAACTTTTGCTTTCTTTTAAGATTTTGATATCAAAGTTTTTGGAAGGGGGATATAAATCACCATAGTTGAAACTGAAGGTCGGGTCACACCTATCCTTTGTGAACCGTAACCCGATTATTTTTTATGAGGTCTTTCCATGAAAACCGAAAATTTCCCAATTCTTTGTTTCTAATTGAGAGCACTTTTAACTTCCAGTTACAACCCAAGATTTTAGATTACGTAAACAATGCCGATGGATTAATTAGTCCATGCAGGTGTAAACAATTAACTGAATTATTGACCAATGTTTGAAGTCAATTGACCACTTAAAGCCTTTCACAAGAACAAATTGAACCAAACACATGTCTTGATTGAACCAAGAAATAGAGAAACAATGGTAAAGATATAGGAAACCTTGGGAAAAAAAAGTCTTGAGATAAAATTGATGACCGTTGACCTTCACATTTAATACATATTGCAGAGTTAATTGATTAAGAGAGAGAAAAAATAACTTCAACTGAAATTGGTACATGAAACTTTTTGAATTTTACAAATACTTAAAAGGCTTTTTAAAACGAAATGACACTTTTAGAGAAGGACAAACTGCATATTTGACCTTGACCTTGACCTTTTTTGACCTTAAATTTAATCAGATCATGTAAAGGTCATAAAGTAAATTAAAGCCTTTTCCAAAAATGAGAAATCTTACTCAAATATTTCTATACATCTTATAAAATTTAATCTTTAAATATGATAAATGTCGTTACGCGTTATGACCATTTTGGACTTTCCAAATCTGGTCATGAAGATTAAAGGTCTGGAGGTATTTACAACCATCACCCTTTAACAAGTTATTGCCCCTTGTAAAACCTTGTTATACTGCCTAGCTCCTCCGAAAAAGAAAATCTAAACACCAAACTTACTTACTGATAAATGTCTTTAACAACTTCACTGTATAAGTGAAACGAAGGATGATGGCCCTTATATAGAGAATTGACATCCTAAAATTGAATATTGCTTAATGTACTTACTATTAAACCTGATCTTGAAAATTTTAAGTCGTGAATTACTGGGGTCTAAAATTTTGAAATTATACCTTGAAATATCGGCAAAATCATGCATTTTTTTTATTTCTGAAATTTCAGTAAAATATTTGGTTTCTTTTTAAAAATTAATTTCAAGGAGACAGATATAAAACTATTTTGAAATTAAGAAGGTGAGGGATCACTTCTCGATTTTCCTGTGAACATTAGTCTCCTAGTTATTATTACCAAGTATTCTTCCTTTCTTAGGTGTATGAAAAACTTTGTAGTTCATTGATATTGGATATTAAAATTATAAATCTATATCTCGGAAATAGCCCCTGTTAAGGTTTATTTTCATATCGCAAATAAATGTCTTGTTAACGCAATTTAGAAACCGTAAACAATGGAGGTATGAAACCTTCACCAATGTCTCGACTAATACAATACTAGTGTATCTATTCATTGAAAAAAGTCCATGACTCCTTCACTGCTCAACCTAAGAGTGTGTCATGACCTTGACTCAAGGTCATTTGGGGGAAGTTTACAAGAAAAATTTCAACTTTTAAATGACAAGTGGTAAAGATATAGGACCAAGTTGCATTTTACAAAAAGATTCCTTATGACCGTAAGGGTGTGTATGACCTTGAAAATAGGTCATTCAAAGGTCAAGGTCACTGGAAAATGTGAGAAATTCCATTCTAATCATTTTAAAATTCAAATGACCTTCACCTCAAACCTTGATATTTGACCTGGTGTGTTTGACCTTCAGACCCTTATTTGAGGTCCGGGAAATATTTCATTACCTTTGTCTAGATTATTGCTTAGGTTAATCCAAGTTTACCTCTCTCTCCTTAAACCTTGACCTTTACCTTGATAAATGACCTTACCTTGCCAGTACAAAGGTCACAATCAAGCTAAATGGTACATATTTATCGTGGAGGTATTTACAACCATCACTCTAACAAATGCGTATAAAATGTACACACACCCCCCCCCAGCTTTGGAAAAGAAACTTAGAGAATTTGTCTAATTTTTTTTTTTTAATTCAAATGACATGAAGAACTTATAAAAAGAATAGACCTGAAAGAAATTGTTGAGAGAATAATTAGTCTCCTAGTATTTTTATAGTGAATTTTTCGGCAAAATGTGCATTTTTTTTTGTCTGAAATTTCAAGATATATCATAAAAATTAATTAAAACTATTGGTATTTCTGCAATTATTGTGAATATATTCGATTTTCCTGCTCTATTACGACATTTAAAAGATAATTGCAGTATTCACCTTTCTTAAATGAACCTTGGGCCCTTTTTAATTTTATTTAGCCCTATTTCGCAAGAAATGCTTGTTTTCGCATATCAAATAAATTCATAAACGCAATTTAGATAGGTTAAATCAATGAAACCTTTACGAAAAAATGTCTTCGACTAACTGTAAAGGGGATTTTGAATTTCTACTGACCATTGTATTACTTTCGCTGACCCCTTTATATATGCTAAGTTCATTGCTTCACTGCAAATTTTTGAATTTTACAAATCATTTTAAACATTTTCATCAAACCGGCAAGAAGTTTTTGTAAGAAACATGGGACTTTCCTACGAAACTACAGGTATCCTCTTCCACCTTCAAAAAATAAATTTGTTTACAAAACCTTTGAACTTAAAATCATTAAAGGTCAAAACTGAGGGTTGTATTTCAAAAAAAATGAGAAAATTAGCTTTTTTGTTTCTCTTTTATCTTTCAACATATGCTTAATTCAAATGACATCATTAAGTATGTAGGTGGAAAAATTAATTTTCAGAGAAGATTTCATTCTTGTCCACCTTTCTGTGGAAAGATTAAACCTTTTATTTTAACCTTAGTTTTGACCCCTTGACTTGCGAAAAACTTTATAGTTCATGATACTGGATATTAAAAGTTATTCCGACCCTAGAGACACCAAACCTTCACTAATGTCTTAAGGGTCTTTAGACCTAACTTCACTGTATAAGTGCATAAGAATCTGATGACCCCTTATATGAGTTATTGCCCTTTAACTACTTTATACTTACTATTAAACCTTGTATCTTGAAAACTATAAATGGTAGAAGCATGGGGTCAATTGCATTGTGACCCTTGTCCTTTGACCTTGAATATATTGTCAAGGTCAAAGGTCAAGGTCATTCCAAAAATGAGAAATTAAGCTCTTTTTATATCTCTTTTGTCTTTTTACGTATGCAATCAGTCTTTGCATCATTATTATGTACTCGTAAAACTATTTCAAAGATTTCGTTCTTGTTCCCCAAGATTGACCCTATCAAAAGGTATTGCCCCTTATGCGAAAAACATTGTTATCGCTACTACTTCAAAACCATAGACCGTAGAGGCATGAAACCTTCACTAATGTCTTAAGGGTCTTTAGACACACCTTCATTGTATAAGTACTAAATGATCTAATGACCCTTTATATGAGTTATTGCCCTTTAACTTCTTTGCACTTAATATTTAAACTTATAACTATAAAACTAGAAGTCGTAGAGTCATGGGGTCAATTGCAATGTGACTCTTGACCTTTGGCCTTGAAGACCTGATCAAGGTCAAAGGTCAAGGCCATTTCAATTTTTTTTTAAATTTTCATTTTCTTTTTTTAAGCCATTTCCCTTAAAATTAAATAAGAGAGTAAAATATAAAACAATAAAAAATTTCAAAAGGTGGAAAGACCTCTTATTGTTCTGTGAACAATAAGTCTCCTAGTTATTTATTCTTTTGTATATTGAACTCTCTCTCTCTCTCTCTCTTTCTGTCTGTAACCACCCGTTGGGGCAATGATAGGTATAAAATCCTACGCACTTTGTGCTGTACCATTTATTATGCCTTAGGACAGATCAAGGATTTTTTTTCAGGCGGGATGTCGAAACTTCATAAATTGAATAATAATTTTACTTTGAACAGGAAATTAACCCAAACGCCCAAATTGAGAGAGAAACTAGACGTACATGTATTATGAGCAATGAGCTCATACCCCGCCTCCCCTATGGTTATAATGGCAAATTCCATATTTCCCTAAACCCATACGTGTCAGATCAAAAAGTAAAATAGGAGGTGAATAATGGTAATATGTAATAAACTTAAGATTCTTTGAAAGTTTCATTAAATTTCTCTAAATGGTAGAAGAGGATTTGCAGATAAGAGATGGGTACCCCAAAGCGTAACAGACAGACGAACGGACATAACGATTACTATATAACCTCCCACTTTTCAGGCGGGGGATATAATTAAGTTGAAATATACATCACAGGAATGGGAACATTGGGAACTTTCTCGAATACCTTCTCAAACGTATGTGTCGAACTTGGACAACAGAAAAGAGAATTTTTAAAAAGCTAGTTTTAGGTAGAATGCGGAATTCTCACGAGGAGTTTACTCTCTCTCTTCCTATATGCCTTTTCTAATAATCATTAATTATTTTTTTCTAGAAATTTAATTCACATTAAATTCTATTTTCATTGTCATTGTACCAAAGAATCAAACTCGTTTATTATACCCCACGCGTGAGGTATAATGTTTTTGACCCGTCAGTCAGTCTTTTTTTTTATCAGCGCATCTTCTCATAAACCACTGTACAGAGTTTTGTCGAACTTTGCAGATATTTATAGGAAACAATGTGTGTAGATTTGCACATCACCAGGAAATTCCGAATTCTTTATTTTTCGGGAATTTCCGCACTTTTACATTTAGATTTTGGCCATATCTTGAGTATAGAGGTGAGCAGTTTGTCAGCGCAACTCCTCATAAACCGCTGCACACAATTTCGTCAAACTTTGCAGATATTTAGGACACAATGTTTATAGATGTGCATATTACAAGGAAATTACGATTCCTTTATTTTTTTCTGGGAATTTCAGCACTTCGACTTTTGGGGGAGCGTGGGGTATGTGAACTGCTCACTTTTTCTATCATAGTGCATAAAATTATAAATAACTTTAAATCAAATTATATAAGGTCTAATAAAGCCAATAAACAGTATTTATTTGATAATAATTGATCATAAAGAAATCCAATCTGTTTAAGACGTTTTTCTTACATTATTTTTATGAGAGTGTTATGCATGTTTTATCACACACACACACCCCCCTTCCCCCCTCATATCACGGGAAAATATCTTCAAAAGGCGAATGATTCGTAATAATGCCTGCTTTTTTTAATGAATTTGATGAAGTTAAACCATGTACTTAATCGTAAATTTTATTTACAACATGTACAGACAAGAGTAATGTTTATTTTTGAAAAAATTACTTGCATTTTTTTTTCAATCAACCCCACTGAGCTTTCAACCTTTGATATTTTCCCTAACCAAATAAAATGATCGGCATGGGCCACGTGTGTCCAAGCATCTTTTACTGTTGAGTTAGCAATGGATTACATGACTTCTGCGATGCATTTTTCAATAAAAGTAAAATAGGATAATTCTTTCGACATGTGCACATCCCTGTAGCGATAGCAGTAGTCAGGTAAATGTTTTTATCACTGCGTTTGACGCGTTTTCTCGACCTGCATGGGTGTTTGGGGTACATGTATGTATTCCGTGTTAGTTTATTTTCTAAATTGCAAATGCATTAAAAAATAATTTAATTCTCGGTATAGTTCTATTTTTTGTTGAATTTTTACTTTTCAAACATGTATTTGGTCAGTTTATGGACTTCTAAAAACTTTGTTATCGGAGATGTGTACATGTCGACAATCAGGCTAGAAAATCACTCAAGTGATGCTATCGTACAAGGCTATATATAGCAGGTACAGGTGACCAAAAATTTTAAATAAATATGGCGGAATCGAAGAAATATGGCGGACAAAGGCGTACAGGAATGTAGTAAGTCGTACAAAGATGAAAAATGATGGCTTTTAAAGAGTTCATGTCAGCTTTAAGAATAGATTTACTGGTGGAAATACACGTATTACCTATGATGTACTTCAATGTACAAAGACAAGAAATATACCAAGAATTATTTTACACATTGATTATCAGAAGGCTTTTGACTCGGTTTCATGGAAAGTTATGTACAGAACATTTAAAATTTTTTAAACTTTGGTCCTGACCTTATCAAGTGGATACAAGTACTATATAATCAAACTCAACAATGTGTAATTCAAAACGGTATATTTTCAATTTTTCAAAATAGGTAGAGGTTGTCGCCAAAAGAGATCTGTCTCCGAATAAATATGACGTGTATGTAGAGATAGTGGGATATATGATTAAAGAAAATAAAAATAGTTTAGGAAAATACGTTTACTCAAATATGCAGATAACACAGAAACTGTTATGTTTTAGATGATTCAGAAGATATATATATATAAATAATTTCTGTAGGTGAATTTGGGAGATAATTTTGAAGCTAGTGTAGGGATACTTGACACTGGTTGAATACGGATAATTATTAGGGCTTTCCACCTTTCTGTGGAAAGACCTATTGATTTCCTTCTGTTTATTATTATAATTATTAGGGCTTTCCACCTTTCTGTGGAAAGACCTATTGATTTCCTTCTGTTTATTATTATTATTATTAGGTCTTTCCACCTTTCGTGGAAAGACCTCTTGAAATGCTTCTGTTTATTATTAGGGCTTTCCACCTTTCTGTGGAAAGACCTCTTGAAATGCTTATGTTTATTATTATTATTATTATTATTATTATTATTTTTCTTCCCGAACTTTTGAAACCGCAAGACTTATCGAAAAACTTTGTAGTTGATGATATTCGATATTAAAAGTTATTCTGAAAACGACCCCCAATGTTTGAACTTTGACCCCTTTCGAAGTTACTTCCCTTTCGCAAGAAATGCTTGTTATCGCTACTCCTCCGAAACCGTAGACTGTATAGAACCAAAACCTTCACTAAAGTCTTCGACTAATTGAGAGGTTCTGGAATCTATTCATTGCGAAAATATTCGGTGACTCTTTCAATGAGTTATTGCCCCTAAACTTTTTGAATTTTAGAAATATTAAAATTTTAAAACG
>NW_026922538.1:0-19658 GCF_032062105.1 Saccostrea cuccullata
TTGAAAAATACATTGGCCCAACAGTGGCCCAATATTAACTGTTACATTGGCCCAACAATAAGCCAATAAGTTGGTTTGATTAAGGGCCGATAAGAAATTACCGTTGGCCCAACATTAGTTGCTTACAATGGCCCAATTGTACAAAAATGACGTTTGCCCAATATTGAAATAATACTTTTGGCCCAACAATGGCCCAATACTAACTGTTACATTGGCCCAACAATAAGCCAACAAGTTGGTTTGATTAAGGGCCGATGAGCAAATTACCGATGGCCCAATGTTGAATTCAAACAGTGGCCCGACATAAGGAGCGTTGTTGGCCCAACAAAGGTCCAATAACATCCTGCTATCTGGGTTTATATCCAGATTTTGCGTTATTCTTAATACTGCCTTGTTATCAGTAAACTGGCTAAGGTCCAGTTTATTAACTTTAACATTTCATATCTGTATAAAAATCTAAATAGAGAATTTAAGATAGAAGACATGATCTTTAAAACACAACTTATACGTACAATTAATGAGTACAAAAGAAATCAGGATACCGAATGGGATAACAGAATAAGAATTGATAAACAAATGTCAAATGGTTCTAAATAACAATCTGAATGTTCGTGTACTGAATGTAGATCATGAACAAATTTCAATATCGCAAGGGCATAACCTAACTGAAATAAAAAAATCAAGATATTAATTGTGTCTGCATACTATGAAGTTTCTGAAAAGTGCTGCTGCTGCTTTGAATAGAATTCGTGTTAAATAGTTAAATTTTCAGGCAAATAAGCCAATGTCAAAATATGTTTGTCTTTTACCAAATATTTAGTACATTTATAAAACCACGCTATTGATTTTAAGAAAGCAGCAGCACTTGTCAAGTTAAGAAAAAAATCCTTTATCTATATTCAAAAAAAGATCTATTTAGTGTATGCCCTTGCGAATGTACAATTTTATGAGGCATCTCATTGTAAAATGTACGTAACCTGTACATAAAAACACGACATAATTTATTAAATACATTCACTTGATAGTTAATGAATAATCGCACTAAACAACGGATATACATTGGTATTATTCATCTATTAAAAACCTGTAAAAATGTTCCGTTTAGTAATAAAACGCATTTTTCATTGTTCAAAAATTCCTCAATCTGCCTCTCACAGCACATGTGTAACAAACTGAAATTTTTCATTACATTGTAAATAAATCCCCTTGGTTAACCCTTCCGGTAATTTGTTTAATAATCCTGTGGGGAGCCCCTAAATTCCTTAAGTTCCCATGGTAACATAGCAGCCCTGTGGGGAGCCCCTCGTTTTACTTTAAATAGTAATGTTAAAGCGTGCTCAGGGTAGTACCCGGGAAAAACATCAGCCGAAAGACGTGTTCGTCTAGTGCTACCAGGGGACCTGTCCATAGACAACCACATGGGTCTTGAGTATCATTTTCATGCCTTAAAGTCTCTCTACAGAATGTTACAGAGTATGTTAACTTTCGGGTACTGAAATTCTTTATCTAGAGAGTAGCCATTTCCATGTTATGGTGTGTGACAGAGACCGTAGCGTGTGAGTGAACTATGGCGGCCCGTACGACACTTCTCTAAACCAGTTCTGTGAGTTATATCATCGGGTGGTGACCCACGTTGAACATTTCATTTTCTGAGTTAAAGTCATTATATGAACGACTTATTGTGGAAGTTTGTGAATTTGGAAATAATTCTGAATATTTATTGTCATTGAAAGACGATTCCAAGTGTTGAGCCTGGCGTCGGACCATTGTTTCTGGAACCCAAGAGGAATCCAGTGTGCCACGCATCCCGTTATTAATTAACATTGTTCCGTGCAATCATACTAAAAGGAAACTGTAAAATTCTATTCTCAAAGGATTTCCGCACTTACGGAAGAACCAGGGCAAACGGGACCAATTCATACCAAAGGGACATAGGCACTGACTGACGTGGACCAGGACCAACTAACAAAGACATTTTTAATTTTTTTTATTTTGTACATTTTTTTTTGGTTAATTTTCTTTATTAAAATTTCTGTTTGTTTTGTTCTTTAATTTTGTTATTAAATTCTGATAAAATTTTAAAGTTCTTCCTTTGATTTTTGTAAGTTCATCAGGGTGTATAACCCACACCCTCACAACATGAAATTCGTCATTTTTATCAAAATGAAGTCATGTTTACCAGTTCATCACTATCAGTGCTTTGTTTATAACCAGCTACATGAAATTTAACTAGCAAGTTCTTTTTAATGCATGGATAAGTTTTATTGTTATTATGCTAATACAGTTAAAAAGTGCAAATTATTTTATTTTCAGGTATTATGAGAAATACATAAAAGTCATATTTTTATGTGACGTCACAGTAAACTTTTCCCGTATAAATTAGGCCCTGTCCCCCTTTTCAAACCTTAACAATGCTGCAAAATCTTTAAAGTAAAATTTTAAGAATATAAAAAATATTTAAATTCACATTTATTGAAACGATCTATATTAAATAGATCTTGCATCCCCTGCTCGACCAGGAAGAATTAACACCTAGCAGGTAGATAACACAGGTGTGTCACGTTATCTGAGTACATAAGGATAGATAGGAGATGTACAGGACGGTCGCCATTACTAAAGTCAGGTAGGAAAAATTTTTAGTATTTCTTTGCATAATACAGTTAAGGGCAATTAAAAATTAAGTATTATAGGCTTTTAACATGAGACTAAAATATCATACTTGAAAGATTCAATGAACCTTGTACAGTATATGTAATGTGATGCCTTGTTTTGTCGACATGTGTATTCACCTATGGCCTCAGTCAGACTGTGGCTTTGTGGTTCAAAAAAATGTATGCTGCCCTCAAATCCAGTCAATAAATATATGATTTATTAAATTTTTTATGCCTCAGTCAAGAACTCTAATGATGAATCCCCGTACCAGTGCCCAGGACGTGATGCGATGTGACCTGTGTAAGACCGCTGTAGTACAGATGCACTGTGATACATGTCTTGTCAACCTGTGTAAGGCCTGTATGGGAGAACATTTTTCGGCTGATCTCTCAAAACCTCACAAAATTGTCGACTTCAAGGACAGAAAATCAGATCCCCTCTATCTGTCTATCCTAAGTGTAAATCACATAACAAAGAACAATGTGTAATGTACTGTAAACAATGTGACATTCCTGTCTGCATCAATTGCCTTGATTCTAATCAACAATTAGGTCATGAGGTATCTAAAATCTTGCGAGTTCTGCGGGAAAATAAGGACATGATTATAAAAGAAAAAAAAAGATGAATATGGCTTTAGCATGGAGACAACACAGGAATCACAAGAAGCTGGATCCTCTCCTCCAGTCAAACAACTGCTTGATCAACCAGAAACTGTCACCACCATAAACACTGGGTATAATTACCTTTACTATGTGGCCTGTCTGAGTGATGAAGAAATCTGGACAAGTGGATTTGACAAGACCATGAAACTGTACAGCATCAATCAGAGATCACTATTCAAGTCAATTCGAACTAAGTCAGGGAACACACCATCTGACATAAAAGTGACAAAAAGTGGAGATCTGGTATATACCAATTACAATAATAGAACTGTAAACATTGTGAAGAATGAGAAGATAGAGGAGGTGATCAGACTAAAAAAAATGGATAACCCTTGGTGTCTGTAGCACCTCCTCTGATGACCTCCTGGTTATCATGAACAGTGATGGTGACAAACAATCAAAAGTTGTCCGTTACTTTGGCTCTACAGTGAAACAAGTCCTTCAGTTTGATGATAAATGTAAACGCCTGTATTTATCTGGTAGATTCATTACTGAGAACAAGAACCTGGATATCTGTGTGTCTGACCAGGGAGCTAATGCAGTAGTGGTGGTCAGTCAAGCTGGGAAATTGAGATTCAGATACACTGGTCATACTCCTGCTCTAAAGGTCAAACAATTAATCCAGTGGGAATCACCACAGACAATCAGAGAAATATCTTTACAACTGATTATTACAATGACTGTGTCCACATCATAGACCAGGATGGACAGTTCCTCCGTTACATAGACTGTGGACTGAGTCAACCCTTGGGACTTTGTACCGATGCAAATGACAATCTTTTTGTTGCTCAATATAGAAAAAGACAAGTGAAGAAAATCAAGTATATGCAATGAAATCCATCACATCACTGCTATATTTAAAAAATGATGTATGTAATGTTATTGATAAATTAATATGTTAAACTATAAAACACATTTAACTTTTATAATCAATACATATCTTTTATCATTAAAAAATAATGAATGTACACGTAAAGATACACAGGAAGATAAATTAATTTCAAACTAGTTACGGAGATTTTAAATGTATACTTCTGAAAATGGTTTTCACTGTTTTTTCATTAACGGGAACGTCACAAAGATTATCAAAATGTCGAAAACTAAATTTAGTCGTAAATAACCATGTCCTAGAATGTGTTCAAGAGTCAAAACTACTTGGTGTTATTGTTGATAAAACTTTGTCCTGGAAAAGTCACATTGAAGCACTTGTATGCAAGATCTCTTAGATAATTGGTATTCAAGAAGAATAAGATATTTTAAGTCAAATGATGCATTGTTGAAGATTTTTAAAACCATGATTTTCCTTCATTTTATATACTGTTGTACTATATGGAGTAATCCGAAAAATGCTGAAAATGTGAAAAAAAAATCTTAATTTTACAAAAACGTGCTGCTAGGGTCATTTTGAACATCAGAAATTTTCAAACACCATCTACTGTCATGTTTACAAAAATGAATTGGATGCCTCTTTTAGATTATTTTATCTTTAGAAAAGTCTCTTTAGTTTTACGTGGATTGATGCCTGATTATTTGAACGTGTTTAACTATGTATCAGATGTTAGTCAAAGACAAACTAGAAATTCCAATTCAAATTTATTGTATGTACAAAGGGCAAAAACTGAGTACTATAAGAGATCTTTTGCTGTATCAGGCAGCACTCTATGGAACACATTGAGTGATAATATAAGAAAATACCACCATGCGTCTCAATTTTGTGTAATATTCTTTTTTCTTGTATTTCATTTTTTTAATCTCGTATGTTCTCTATTTCTTTTAAACTGTGTTTTACTAATACCTGTCTGTATGTATGTTTTAATGCAGGACCATATTGAAAACTAACATTATTAAGTATGTCATCCTGGATAAATGAAGGCTCTATTATTATTATAGGATACATGTCATTTTCTTTGCAAAGTAATTTTCATATTAGCTTTATTTACATGTTTTAATTGAAGCTTGCATATTGTATATAAATTGTTTATTGATAATACTGTAATTATTTAGGTATACGTCGATTGGGTATATATAGGTCAAAAAATTCCCTTTAGCTGTAATTTTTAAATAGAACTGTCCAGTGAGGACAAATACCTCCCACTGGATTTTTCAGAGAAGGTACCAATTGAAATCACTAATGTTTTCTAGATCTAAGAGGAACTGGTGTTCACAATTTGTTGATATACTAAACTGAAAATATACTGAATATTTTTTACAAATTAACTTAAGTGCAACCTAATACATAAAAAAAAACTGATTACCTGGACTTTGGCCATCACTTCCTGACTGACATCACTTTCTGCTGTGCGTCTTGACACAGCAAATTGTTTATTGAAAAAAATCAAATTTAATTATACAAAATCAAATTAATCTTGATACCTGTATTTCAAATTCATGTTAAAATTAGAAGTCTGGTTCCAGTAACTACCGTAAATCTGGAAATTTTTGCTGTAGATATTTTTTTAGCAAATTTGCGAATTCATTGCATTCCATTCGCAAAAATATTTTTCTTAAAAAAAATCAATAATAAGAAAATGTAAACAATGTAGTGGTCATTCGCAAAAGTTTGAAACGTAAAAAATAATCAATAGCATTTTAACCCAGATTTGTAAAATAAAATCGATGTAAAAAAAAATTCCAGATATACGGTATGTATTTTGACATAGATTACAATTAAGACACTTAAGACAGTGCTATCTTTATTTTTTCTGCCAAATTAAGAGACTTACTGTGAAATCACTAAATTTTGTGGGGGGTTAATCTTCGTTGTTTTCGAGGCAAGCAAGGACCAACAAATTTAAGACCACCACAAAATGTAAAATATAATATACAATACTACTAAAACATTATCCTGCCGCGAAATCAAGTCCTCATAAACCATTTTTTTCCTCATCCCTCGAAAGGTTGACCTCACGAAAATGTTATTTTACCCTAACCCTGACCTAGTTTGAATTACCAGTTTTTTTTTCAGGAGAACGCTATTAAAATGTCTTTAAGACTGCCTACTAGTTAGAAACCTGATCAATTAATTTTGCCTTTTACATCGCAAAAGACATGGTTTCCAGCAATAAATTATGAAATACTCTGATGATTTCTTGTTAATATACTTACCATTATTGTGATTACTTGTTTGACTTACCATTATTATGAACCAGTTGTTGGCCACTATTATCTCAGACAACGTCACTATAATAGATGGTACCAATTATGAAGGAAATTATTATATATAATTTAAGGTTCTTAATTATGTTGCAAAGATTATTACATCAATATCAGAGCATAATAAATTTGTTGAGTGAGCTAGAAAGATTTTTATTAATGAATGAGAAACAACATATGGTATTTATGTTAATACAAAAATCAATGTTTCAAGGAGTAAGTTTTAAAGAAAAAAAAACTTACATTATTGAGTATACTTACCACCTGATATGAGTATATATATTATAATATCCCAGACTGTTGATTTTACTGAATACAAACCTCCAGATATGAGTACATTACTAAAGTCATTGAGGTAATAATATACCAGACTGTTAATTTTACTTAGGGACAGATGATACAAACAAATTTTTTTCTTTGAAAAAGATTAAATATTATGTCACAAGTTTAGAAAAGTGGATGGTTCTTATAATTTTTTCTCCGAAAAACTGGGATATAAAAAACTTGGAAAATATTAGTAATATTTCAATGAAAAAATAAATATAGACAAATCACATTCAGTAAAGGTTTACAGGTGAAAATAAATTCAGAATATGTTATCTTGGCGCTAAAAGTGTAATATAAACTTAAGAAAAATATACCAAGCCAGGTGAATTTTATTAGGAAAAGCTAAATGGTAAAAATCAGCCTATGTGATATTGCCAATTTTTTGTCATTTCGATCTTCCTCTTAAAATTCACCTGCTTGGTATATTTTTCTTAGGTTTATATTACATTTTTAGCGCCTGGATAACATATTCTGAAATTTGTTTTCACCTGTAAACCTTTACTGAATGTGATTTGTCTATATTCGTTTTTTTTATTAAAATATAACTAATATTTTCCAAATCTATTTCATTTTCCAGTTCTTCGGAGAAAAAATTCTAAGAACCATCCACTTTTCTAAACTTGTGACATGTTATTAAATCTTTTTCAAAGAAAAAAATTGTTTGTATCATCTGTCTTTAATACAAACTTCCAGATATGAGTACATTACGAAAATCATTGAGGTAATAATATCCCAGACTGTTGATTTTACTGAATACAAATCTCCAGATATGAGTATGATACTGAAGTAATTGAGGTAATAATATCCTAGACTATTGATTTTACTGAATACAAACCTCCAGATATGAGTACGATACTGAAGTCATTGAGGTAATAATATCCTAGACAGTTGATTTTACTCAATACAAACCTCCAGATATGAGCATGATACTGTAGTCATTGAGGTAATAATATCCCAGACTATTGATTTTACAGAATACATACCTTCAGATATGAGTACATTACTAAAGTCATTGAAGTAATAATATCCCAGACTGTTGATTTTACTGAATACAAACCTCCATATATGAGTACATTACTAAAGTCATTGAGGTAATAGTATCCCAGACTGTTGATTTTACTGAATACAAACCTCCAAATATGAGTACATTACTAAAGTCATTGAGGTAATAATATCCCAGACTATTGATTTTACTGAATACAAACCTCCATATATTTACTGAAAATTTTCCACAACATATTTTTCTTATCCTCAACAAAACACTTTTGGAGGCAGACTTGTTTATATCCAGATTCCTGCGTTATTCTTAATACTGCCTGGTTATCAGTAAACTTTCTAAGGCCCAGCTTATAAACTTTAAAATTACATATCTGTATTAAATAGAAAAATTTAAGATGTAAAACATGATCTATAGAACACATTTCATTTGTTGTTACAAATTGAGTTACACACTGTGGAAAGCACCAATATTCAAAGTCATCTGAACAAAACAAGCACCTAATGAAACTTAATTCAGCATTAGGAAAATAAGAAAAATCTTAGATTTCTTTTCAACAAATACTCACTGCAAATAGTAGCACATATAACATTGAAACGTAGGTAATCAGAGATTACAGAGCTCACCTCATCGAATGTTGTCTTTAAGTAAGGCAAAGTCACACAATTAACCAACAAAAAGTGAACATCCAAAAATGCAAAATTTATGCAACTTTGATTTGATACTTTGGAATAGACCTATATAAAAACTTAAAACTAGTTCTTCATCATGAAAACGTAATTTAAATCCAGCATCTGAGGCAAGTTTGAGTTTTCATCCCTTGATGCATCATTTGTGTAAGTTTGGTTTATATAAGCCTGATAGTTTCTTGGTGATAGATCAAATTAAGGGGTTAAGGACAGATTATTTATTTCCACTCCAGTTGAAGACAGATTATTTAATTAATTTTCAACATTTGTGAGGACAGTTAACTTATAAATTTATTTCCAACATCTTCAACCCCCCCCCCTCTGTCAGAATCAAATGGTAGTCCCCTAATAGTATCAAATGTGATCATTTTATAATTTCCGTTCATAGGTTGCTTATAATACAGGCTTAAAATAGGATTGACTACTGTACTTACACGAGGCATGAATTTTTCTTTTTTCAGACATAAACTTATTCCAATATGAGAAAACTTCTCTCTTGATTAACTAACACAAAGCATTCAATATTTACACACTCACACTGAAATACCTCCTGATTTAAATATGAAACATAAGGAGGCAGCGTTAAATGAAATGTTAAAGACTTTTTGGCACAATTTGAACTTGATCACAGAAAAAAGATGATTAAAAATGTCCACATCATGAAACAGTAAAGCACGTTTGACTTTGGTTTAAATAAATAATCATCAAATATACAATATCTAAATCAGAGACCACCATATGATGCGGCCCATATCAATGTCATTGAACTTATTTCTCTCCTAAAAATCATCTTAAGTTTTGGCCCCACCCCTTTAGGGTTTGGTCCCTCCCCTTTAGGTTTGTGATTCCACCCATTTTGGTTTATGGTACCTTTAGGTTTGTCGCCCCGCCTCTTGGACTTTGTTAGCTACAGGGATGGAGAAGGAGGAGCTAAGAATGGCGTCCTCGTCCAGGTACTCGAGGTCAGTGTTAGGTCGACTCCGCCTCCGGAGTTCTGTCATCGTGTGAATGGTCTGCGACGATAAACAAACAACTATAAATAAACGACGATAAACAAACAACTCTCTCTACGATAAATGAACAACGATAAACAACAATAAACAACCAACTCTGTCAATGATAAATAAACAAAACTTCTCTATCAATGATAAATGAGCAATGATAAATAGACAACTCTGTCCACAATTAATAAACAACAATAAACAACAAACTCTGTCAACAATAAATAAACAACAATAAATATATAAACAACAATAAACAACAAACTCTGTCAACAATAAATAAACAACAATAAATAACAAATTCTGTCGACAATAAATAAACAACAATAAATAGCAACAATAAACAATCAACTCTGCCAACATAAATAAACAATGATAAACAAACAACTCTTTCATTTATGAATAAACAACAATAAACAAACAGTTCTGTCAGCAATAAATAAACAACTCTGTAAACAACAAATAAATAACTTTCTCTGTCAACATAATTTAACAACAATAAACAAACAACTTTGTCAATAATATTTAAAAAAACTTAGAAAACAACATTAAACAATAATTATTAATTAACAGACAATTCTGTCAACAACAAATAAACAACGATAAGCAGACAACTCTGTCATTGATAAATAAGCAACAATAAACAAACAACTTTGTAAACAAAAAAGAAACAACAATAGACGAACAACTGTCAAGATAATTATGATAAACAACAACAAATAAACAATGATTAGCAGACAATTCTGTAAATGGTAAATAAACATCAATAGACAAACTAAAACTGAACAGGAAATACCAATGAAATATTAAATATTGACTGTTGTTTAGATATCCTAATCTCTTAACAATCAAATCATTTTACTGACTTTTAAAAGATACATACATGTATATTTTTGTGTAAATGAACACAACATAAGATTATTGATTTAAATAATAAAATGCTTTCTTTTGTTGTTAGTATCGGAATTAACGTTGAAGAAAAAAAACATAACCCCTGTAAACGGTTCTATAATTTTTTTTCTGCAAATTGCTGCAGCGTTCATTCCCATACAAACAAAGAAAGCATTTTATTTTTTTATATTTACATCTGTATTAAAAATCATTCAAAGTAAAATTACATTTGTTAGCTATTGTTTTTAAGATGAATATGTCATTGTTTGTAGAACTGATGGAACAACCATTGTTCAAGAAAATTACACAGTTGACTGACTTTAGTGTTGTTCATGCACTGATTAATGGCAATGGTCTTCATAAGAAATAAAGAAAAAAATATATATGGATGTAAATACAACATGTTTATGACTAAAGCAAAGTCCAATTTTAGGAACTTTTGGGGGAAATTTTTTGAGATATTTCTCAAGAAACACTTTTGTTAAATGAATTTTAATTAAACTGACCTTGACTTCATCCCCAATTGCCATACATCCTGAGACTGAAATCTTCTTTGTTCCTGTGTCTTTCCCCCTTGTACATGTAAGGGGTCTGGAAAATCAAAGTCACAATAAACCTTCTATATACTATGTTCTGTAATTTTTTTGAAGACTTAGTCCTTTAAAAAATCATTTTTCATGAACTACAGCTAGTATTTTTTTTTTTGGCAGGAAATATTAAATTAACATGCTAACAAGAGATGGTTGGTAAACACACTTATGCCCCATTCCCCCCAAAATTGGAATTTTTCCAAGTCCAAAAGGGCATAACTCTGTCAAAAATGGCGTGATTTTACCAAAAACAAATCTTGGCCTATATAGTCATCTGATAAATCTGTATACCAAATTTCATTTCAGTATGTGCAACCTCTACAAAGAAAATGAAAGGAAACTGCGAATAATTGGATTTTTTTTCTACGTCCAAGGGGCATAACTCTGTCAAAAATGGCGCAATTGTACCAAAGCAGAACTTTTGACCTCGATATTAATGTGATATATCTGTATACCAAATTTCATTTCAGTATGTGCAACGGTTGCGAAGAAAATGAGCGAAAAGTAATTGGACCGACAGACAGCAGCAAAGCAATATGTGTACTGCCTTCCATGTAACTTTTATTAAATGAAATTATAAAGACACGGATTACAGCAAGTTAACCACTTTATTGTCACAATAACAGTACACATATAGGGGCGCGGATCCTACAATAGGCGCAAGTGTGTCCCTGTTTACAAGAGGTGACGAGATCTAATACAAAGATGATCGATTGTTGTGATGTGGTAAAAAGCTAAAATAAACAAATACAAAGATACAAATACATGCTATAAACAAATTTACTACAAACTTACTACAAAGACAAAATGTTTGAATGAACTAGATCAAATTACATTGCTGACAAATTACATTACACAGCTTAACTCGCTAAAAGTACACATGAACTTTTACAAAGGTATTCAATGTCGCTTTATATTAGCCTTCAAGCTGCAACTTTACAACACTAAACAGATAACTTGTTAAACTTACATTGTGATCGGCCACAGTTTCTCTGAGTTTAAAAACGTCTGGATAGTACTACTAGCTGAGTCTTTTACAAGAATGAAATCTGTGCGTAAAAATACAGACTATATAATAAAAACTACACAGGAAACAACATAGTTTCATAATTAAAATAAATATCAAACTGCGGGCTCTCCCAGTTAGATAAACAAAATGCAGCTGATTTTAGCTTCAACATAAACAGCAGACGGGAGTTTATAGTCAGTCAGCAAAATTCAATCGTGAGAATATGGTTATAAAAACAATTGGAACAATGAACAATGTATTTAGTCATTCAGAATTCGACATATTTGTTCATGCACCCAAAATGCACAATCTGCAATTCTAAAAAATACTATACAAAATATAAGACATTACACTCCCCGTCTGATATCTAACTCAAAAAAGATATTACTTTTCATTACTAGCAATTAATACTACCAATTCAGTCACAGGACGAATGTACGTCACCGGTTTTTCATGACTCAAATGTTTTCCTGAAACGCGCACCTCGACCTTGCGTACTTTTTCGTCAGAACTTTGGAAAACTTTCGTGATAAGTCCCATTGGCCACTCTGTGCGTTTTACTTGAGAGTCTTTTAGAAGTACTATATCGCCAATTTCTACGTTTCTTCTGTCATCGAACCATTTTTGACGCGACTGTAAACTTTGTAGGTAGCTTTCGCGCCACTTCTTCCAGAAAACGTCTGCCAAGTATTGTACTCGTTTCCATTGCGATTGGTAAATATCCTTACTTCCAAATGATACGTCTGGAGTAAGAAGAACGTTTGGTTTTTGTGTTAGTATCAATGATGGGCATAACGGATATGGGTCTTCTGGATCTGTTGATATGGCTGAAAGCGGTCTCGAGTTAATGATTGCGCAAACGTCTGCTAGGAAAGTTACGAGAACATCATTGGTAAGATTCCCACAGTGTTGTAACATCATTGAATCTAGTATTCTTCTGGTGACACCAATCATTCTCTCCCACGCTCCTCCCATATGAGATGAATTTGGAGCATTGAAGATCCATTGAATGCTGTTATCATTTAGATATGTTTTCACTGGGGTATCTCCTACATTGAAGCAATCGAGCTTCAGCTTCTTTGCAGACCCTACAAAATTTGTACCACAATCAGAGCGAATTATTTTTATTGGCCCTCTAATCGCAGTGAATCTTTTCAAAGCATTGACGAACGAAGAAGAACTTAAATCTTCCACTACATCCAGATGAATGGCTCGCGTTATCAAGCAGGTAAACATAATTGCCCAACGTTTAGAATTTGCTGCTCCACCACGCGTCTTTCTCGTTACGAAAGACCAAGGCCCTAAGGTGTCAATGCCAACGTTAGTAAATGGCGGCCCAGGAGTTATTCTATTTTCTGGCAAGTCTGCCATCTTCTGATGTTCGTTCTGACCCCGTAGTTTTCGGCAAATAACGCATTTTTCTAGGACTGATGATACTTGTCGCTTCTCTCCTATTATCCAGTAGCCAGCTGACCTTATCGCACCAGAGGTAAAGTGTCGACCCTGGTGTTTTATTTTCTCGTGATAATGACGTATTAGCAATAATGCTACATGGTGTTTCCCTGGAATTATAATTGGATGCCGTTCATCAGCTGGTATTTTTGCATGACGGAGTCTCCCTCCTACCCGCATCAATCCATTTTCGTCTATAAATGGGTCAAAGATTACAATTTTGCTCTCTTTTGGCAATTTTTTGTATAACCTGATGCATTCTATTTCGTCAGGGAACATCTCACTTTGAACTTCTTTGATGATTAGGCTTTCTGCCTCCTTCCTTGTTTGAAGGCAGTCTTTCTCTGGTAGATTGTTTCTAGCGCTTAGAAATCGTTTAACATAAGCAATAGCGTTCACAAGTCTTTTCCAGCATGAAAACCGCCCAAAACGTTGTGTTCCAAGCATTCGAATTTCTCCTCATTTGGGTCTTCTTTGAGTAGATGACTAGGCCCCAAAAGCCAGGTACTTTGCTGCAAATCCGCGGATGAAATAGATCTGGTAGCTAGGTTCGCTGGATTTTTGTCTGTGGGCACATAAGACTATTGTGCCGAATGAGATAGTTGATGGATTTTCGCCACTCTATTACTGACATAAGTGTAGAATCTACGTTTCTCATTGCAAATGTACCCAAGTACTACCTTGCTGTCAGTGTGGTACTGTATGTTGTTTAGCCAAATATCAAGATTATCAGATATTGTCTGACCAATTTCCGTGGCTAGCACAGCTGCGCATAGCTCCAATCTCGGGATTGTGTGTCCATGGGTTGGTGCGACCTTGGTTTTTCCTAGGACAAATCCAACACTCGAATGTTTGTCTGAGGTCAAGTATGCAACTGCGGCGATAGCTTTTTCGGATGCGAAGATATGAAGTTTCTTATCTTCCGTGTCACTAAATGACGTTGAAATACACATTCGTGGAATATGTACCTTCTCCAAATGGTGTAAAGAGGTTCTCCAATTTTCGCATTCTTTAAATTTAGACTCTGGTAAGATCTCGGTTCAGCCGACGTTTCCTTGTTAACTCTCTTAGTATGAGCTTGCCTCGAATAAGAACGGGTGCAAGGAAACCCAAGGTGTCATACACTGATGGTACACTGATCGTCTGGTGTATGGCTTGTTATCATTTACGAGTTTGAAGGTAAAACTATCTGAAGTAATGTCCCATTTGAGTCCTAGACTTCTCTGGACGGGAAGCGAATCATTTGACAGGTCAAGGTCTTTCAAATCCTTAGCTAGATCAGATGGACCAAATGCTTTCATTACTTCTTCACAGTTTGAGGCGATTTTGTGTAGGTGGACATTCCCAATTGTTTGTAGTGCAGATTGGGTCCTCTGCATTAGATCTATAGCCATGTCAGATGTTGGTAAGGAGGTCAGTCCATCATCTACGTAAAAATCCCTGCAAACGAAATTTTTTACATCTTCACCATAATTTTCTTTGCTAATGTCGGCAGTCTTACGGAGTCCATAAGTAGCGATTGCTGGTGAAGGGCTATTTCCAAACACATGTGCACACATGCGATATTCTGCCAGCGGTTTGCTAAAGTTATTGTCTTCATACCACAGGAAACGAAGAAAGTATCTATGCTTTTCATCCACTTTGAAACAATAGAACATCTGTTGAATGTCTCCCATGATTGCTACTGCTTCACGACGGAATCGAAGTAGAATTCCCAATAAACTGTTTGTGAGATCCGGGCCTGTAAGAAGTATGTCATTCAAAGATACTCCTCCGTACTTAGCTGAAGAGTCGAATACGGCACTCAGTTGATTTGGTTTACGAGGATGATAGACTCCAAATATTGGTAGATACCAGCACTCACTTTCATCTGGGATTAATGACACTTTTTTGGCATGTGCATTGTCAAAGATACCACTCATGAATTCAAAGAAGTGTTCTTTCTTCATAGGGTCGCGTCTTAGGCTTGACTCGAGTGTTTTGGCTCTTTTTATAGCTTGGGATTTGTTATTAGGTATCTTGAAGTTCCGATCGCGAAATGGAAGTGGTGCTGACCAGTTACGTCTTCATTCTTGTGGAATTCCTCATCCATGATCTTAAGAAATCTTCTGTCATCTGTGGACAGTCCAGGCTTGTCATCAGATTCCGTCCTAAGAAATATGTCTTTTTCGAGTTTGACAGATTGGTCTGGATTTTTCTCACGTACGGCAAACGAGTTGATACAAGGACTGAATAGTGTAACGCGGCCTTCATTTGTCAAATTAGTTTTCAAGACGTTAACGGCTTTTGGACGATGTACCTTGCCAAGACATGTTTCTCCGATTATTGTCCATCCGAGGGGCAATTTCTGCGCATATGGAGAGTTTGGCGGTCCGATTCGTTGATCAAGGACATGATGGGCTTCAATCAGATCCCTACCAATCAAAAGCATTATTTCTGCATCAGGATTCAAAGGCGGAATGTGTTGTGCAATATCCTGTAAGTGCGGATAATATGAGGCGACGTCAGGGGTTGGTATCTCATTTCTAACATCTGGGATCTGGTCACACTCAAGAGCGGATGGTAGACGAAATTTTTGTTTTCCGTCAAATGACTCAATCATGATGTTCTTTAATTTTCTTCCGGAGCAACGCGTTTGACCTGCACAGGTAGACAACAGGTACATTGATTCATGAGTGCAATTCTCCTTGAAAAGGTCACAGATAGATGGTGTTGCCAGAGACTGATTTGACTGGTCGTCAATCATAGCATAACAAATTGTCTCTTTAAGTGGCTGATTTTGTGAGTACAGGCGAACTAACACTGTTTTTGCACATGATTTGCAGGAGAATGAGTCCCCACATATTTGTGTGCAGCATGGTTTCACTTCAGTGCTCTTTTGGCTATTTTCAAGGGTGTGGTCTGTCCGCTCCCCGCCATGCGATGTCTGTCCTCTGCTCTGTTCTGAAACTGCATGTAGGGCTGTCGGATGATTTTTGGCCTTGCAAATGTCACACGAAATGACGGTGGAACAGTTCGCTGCCATGTGATAGCCGGCACAACATTTAAAACATATCCCTTTATCTTTAAGTATCTTTTCTCTTATTGCCATTGGCTTTGAACGAAACGATCTACATTTGTTGAGTGGGTGCCCTGTATTGTGTATAGGGCATGCCGTCCCTGGTGAGCCTGAAACTTGAAAATCCGTTTAATGCGATGTTACTCGAAATCCAGATTTCTCAGGTGGCTTCTGTCGTGTAGCAGCTGGACTCGCAGTTGTTGATTCATACTGGAGTGCTGGGTTGTTTCTAATTTTGCTTTGTTCTCGAACAAAGTCGCAGAATGCAGAAAATGGCGGATGTAATGTATTATGCCTCTTGTTGTGCTGAGATGCTGTTGTTGTCCACTTTTCTTGGAGCATGTATGGCAGTTTACATACTATTGGGCCAATCCCGATAGACGTGTCAAAATACGAAAATATAGACCCGTACATGTCCTCTTCCTTCAACGCTTCAATTTCTGCAAGGATGTCAGAGAGGTCATACAGTTTCTTAAAGTCTTTGTTTGTTAGTTTTGGAAAGGACGCTAATTTATTTTTCATGGCGCTGTCAATCACTTCTGGGCTGCCATATCTATCGTCTAAACGTTCCCAGATTCGAGTGAGTCCAAGAGCCGGGTTTCGTGTATGGGCAGCACGCAGACTGAGTACGTACTTCTGAGATATGCCTCCGGTGTATTTCACAAGCATATCAATTTCCTCTGTGGCAATTGATCCGATTTCTTGAACAACATTCTTAAAACTTGATTTCCAAGACGGGTACATCTCTGCCTTATCTGTAAAACAGCACAATCTGGATAACAATAGGTCTTTCTTTAGTAGAAAACGAGTAAAGTCTGTTGCAAGTCCACGATTTTGGTCAACTGTAGCCTTTACTTGATCTTGAGATAACGTATTTTGCAACTGCCGTACATTTTCGCTGTGGAACGGCATGGGCTGCTGTACAAATGAATACTGGTGTCCGACCTGACCTGGGTAAGAGGTCATGATTGTTGGTTGGCAAGTATTTACAGTTTGACGCGGAATGTATGGTACAGCGCGCGGATTCAAATGAGCTTCTGTTGGCAGTTCATTCACATATTTCTCAGTTAGTTCCTTTTTTGGCACTGATGGAATATCTAATAATTCCTTAGATTTTACTTCCTCTATTTCTAGTGTTTCTAGGGCTTCCTTTGTCGCGGCAACCTCTCGAGTGTGAACCAACATTTCAAGGTCAGCTTCTAACTCTGCGTTTTCCTTTTCCATAGCAGCTATTTGTTCTTTCATAGCTGCCTTCTGTCTCTTTAAATCAGCTTCCTTTTTAGCGAAGTCTGCGCGTACATGAGCCTCTTCTGCTTTTGCCTTTTTCTGTGCGATAACTGAACTCAGGGACGATCTTGATGATTGCTGACTGGTTGATTCTAATTTATCAGCTTCGGTCAGTTTGTGTAAAAGTTCTCTAATTTTTCGCAATCTTTCTTCGACTTTGTGAATGTTACTAAAGTCAGATTTTTCGAAACAGTCTTTGTCCTTAATACTTTGCTCGCTCTTTGGTCTGTCAAAGAATTGTAGGAATTCTAAGGCACTTACTTTGTATTCTTTAAATAAGTGAATAGCATCAGTTTGTATATTTTCCAGCGATGTTTTGTCACTTTCACAAACCTCTATGTCTTGTGTACAAGATACAAGACGCCACCATATACTATTGATCTTTCCTTCATAACGATCCTTGTTACTGTTATATAAAGAGAGTCCTTCTTCAGTAGGTGTCCTGATTCGAGACTGCTCTTCACCCGAACTCATGATGGACGAATTGTAGTGATCCGAGTCCGACGTCCGAAATCACAAAGAAAGTATCCAGGCCACTTGTAATCTTTTTACTGTACTGCCTTCCGTGTAACTTTTATTGAATGAAATTATAAAGACATGGATTACAGCAAGTTAACAACTTTATTGTCACAATAACAGTACACATATAGGGGCGCGGATCCTATAATAGGCGCAAGTGGGTCCCTGTTTACAAGAGGTGACGAGATCTAATACAAAGATGATCGATTGTTGTGATGTGGTAAAAAGCTAAAATAAACAAATACAAAGGTACAAATACATGCTATAAACAAACTTACTACAAACTTACTACAAAGACAAAATGTTTGAATGAACTAGATCAAATTACATTGCTGACAAATTACATTACACAGCTTAACTCGCTAAAAGTACACATGAACATGAACAAAGGTATTTAATGTCGCTTTATATTAGCCTTCAAGCTGCAACTTTACAACACTAAACAGATAACTTGTTAAACTTACATTGTGATGGGCCACAGTTTCTCTGAGTTTAAAAAGTCTGGATAGTACTACTAGCTGAGTCTTTTACAAGAATGAAATTTGTGCGTAAAAATACAGACTATATAATAAAACCTACACAGGAAACAGCATAGTTTCATAATTAAAATAAATATCAAACTGCGGGCTCTCCCAGTTAGATAAACAAAATGCAGCTGATTTTAGCTTCAACATAAACAGCAGACGGGAGTTTATAGTCAGTCAGCAAAATTCAATCGTGAGAATATGGTTATAAAAACAACTGGAACAATGGACAATGTATTTAGTCATTCAGAATTCGACATATTTGTTCATGCACCCAAAATGCACAATCTGCAATTCTAAAAAATATATACAAAATGTAAGACATTACAATATGCCCTCCCTTCTTCGAAGGGGGGCACATAAAAATGTATTACAACTTAAGCTGTTTCTCTGCTAAATCTGGATGTATGTGTAATCGTCAGATAATCAGAAAGGTAAATTTACAGACAACGAAACATATTTAAAGCTGACATAAATTCTTAAAAACGCAACATTTTCATCTATGTACGACTTCATCTATGTATGACTTGTTTCATACCAACTATACCCGTATTCCGCCATATTTCTTTCAGATACATTGTCTCATTGTAACGATATATACCCGAATTCGGTCGTTACACTTGAATGATTTTTTGGCTTGGGTATCGACTTATGCACATCTCCGATGGTAACGCATATGAGAACACATGAGGTGAACAAGACATTTCAAAACCACAACACACAACATAATAATCATATTTCTGAATAATCATTGATTTGAATCAAAAGAAAATAAAAGTTTGGAAGAGAAATTTAGATGCATGAGTATGTATTTTACAGTGCGCCAATTTATGCAGAATAAGCTTGA
>NW_026922539.1:0-20025 GCF_032062105.1 Saccostrea cuccullata
GTTTGTCGACTGTGGGACAACACGGACGGTCCTCACTGTGAGAGGTGTAAGGACAACCACTATCAAAGGTCATCAGATGGAAGATGCACATCGTGTGATTGTGATCCTGTTGGTATGTTCGTTTCTGATGGTTGTATTATCTGAATTGTAGGTGTGCGTTGAGTGTAACATTGAAAATTTTCACCCCAAGAAACCCATTGTCAACCGAGGCGCAGCCGAGGTTGACAATGGTTTTCGAGGGGTGAAAATTTTCAATGTTACACTCAACTACATGCAGTATTTATTATATTATACTGAATGTTCTATACAAATACATATTACAGTGAATCGTGCGCGCATAAATTCCGCGCAGTCGCTATTTTTTGTAATACCACCCGTCGTCAAGCAATGTTGACTGTTTCTACGCAGGAGGGCGTGGCTTCATTATTAAGCGGGTAGTAGTGTTTTTTATCAAATGTTTCTCGACGAATCAGATTCAAGTAATTTACATGAAAGTATAATATATGCATTTACTTAAAAGGCACGGTTTTCGTTTGTGTAATTCAAAGTCGTTTTACATATACGAGTAGTCACTGGATTTTTACGAGGAGCGCTGACTTTTACAGTTGACGCTTACTTTTACACAAGGGCTATGTACGGAAGCTCCTTTACGATATAAATATTGAGCTCAACATTTCATTAAACGGAAATAACGGTTATTTCAATGCACTTATAAGTTGTCCTTGAAGAAAAACGACAACGACCCTGCCTCAGCTCCCGGTCTTCACAAGTTAGTGCCCCTAACACCATACCTATGACCACATTTTCTTATGCATTATCAATTCTGTACTTCCGTACATGACACAAGTTTAAATGTCCAAGTAAACGTCAACTGTAGAAGTCAGTGCTTCTCGTAAAAGTCCAGTTATCATAATAGGAAATTATTATGTTATTATTTGAAGTAGCTTAAATAATTACCATATTCAAAATGTTTTCTGATTGTCGGCATTTTATGGAAAAGCTACATGTAATTAAGATTTATTAGGCAATTCTACCAAAAATATGGAAACAATTTTAAACGACCGGTCTTAGAGAAGTGAATGCGGAAAACAATACTCTGTAAGGCTCACATGAACTTTTAACTTGTGTGAATCAAAAATGACATTTTGTTTAAATCAAATTGTCAGGTTCTGATACTCTTCAATGTGACGGAGCTGGGCAGTGTCAGTGTAAACCAAATTATACAGGAGAGAAATGTACAAGGTTTGTCAATTTTTTAAAATACGTGCACGTACAGTTTTTTTTTTATATATATATTTCTAATAGATCTATCTTAATTATGTTCCCCAAACGAAGTTGGGGAACATATTGTTAAGGTCTTCCGTCTCCAACGGAAGACCTTCTACTAATTCTGTTGTTTCTTTTCCACTATTATCATTATTATTTTTTTTCTTACCAATTTTGTGCAGACGATTTCTCGAGAACGCCTCGACAGTTTTTCATGAAACTTTCAGCAATGATAGGAAACTATATGAACTTTATGCGTTTTTTTTATTTTGCCGTCATCACTTCCGGTCGCGAGATATAGCCATTTTTCTGTTTTTAAAGTGTCATTTTGTCCGAGAGTGTTCTCAAAAACGGTTGGAGATTGGGTCCTGAAACTTTCAGAGATGATAGATTATGACTCGTAGATTTGAGAAGGCTATATGGTTGTTGTTGCCGTCGCGTCCGTCGTCCACCGGAAGTAGTTTAAAAATATGCAAAATTTTTTTTTTCTTTTTAAAATGTTTCTTATTGAGGCAAATAGAGTGTCTCGAGTAATATTATGTCCACCGGAAGTTATTTTTTCCAAACCGGAAGTAGTCAAAAAAAACGATCATTTTTCATCGAAATTATCAGGGATGATTCCTTCACACTCAGAAAGGAGTAATAGGTCATTTTAAGTACTTCCGGTCACGCCGGAAGTGAATTATAAAGACCGGAGGTTGTTTGAAATTGATAGATTTCACTCTTAAATGTGTTCTCACGTATTTTGAATAATTGATCTGAACACTTTTTTTCATTTAAAGTTGTTTTATACCCTTATCAATAATCGGACGGAAGACCTACTCGTTGCTTGCATCGAGATCTCATCTAGTTATTATTATTTTTTTTTCTTATCGATTTTGTGCAGACGATTTCTCGAGAACGCCTCGACAGTTTTTCATGAAACTTTCAGCAATGATAGGAAACTATTTGAACTTTATGCATTTTTTTTATTTTGCCGTCGTCACTTCCGGTCGCGAGATATGGCCATTTTTCTGTTTTTAAAGTGTCATTTTGTCCGAGAGTGTTCTCGAAAACGGTTGAAGATTGGGTCCTGAAACTTTCAGGGATGATAGAATATGACTCCTAGATTTGAGAAGGATATATGGTTTTTGTTGCCGTCGCGTCCGTCGTCAACCGGAAGTAGTTGAAAAATATGCAAAATTTTATTTTTTTCTTTTTTTAATGTTTCTTATGAAGGCAAATAGAGTGTCCCGAGTTATATTATGTCCACCGGAAGTTATTTTTTCCAAACCGGAAGTAGTCAAAAAAACGATCATTTTTCCTCGAAATTATCAGGGATAATTCCTTTACACTCAGAAAGGAGTTATAGGTCATTTTTAGTACTTCCGGTCACACCGGAAGTGAATTATAAAGACCGGAAGTTGTTTGAAATTGATAGATTTCACTCTTAAACGTGTTCTCACGTATTTTGAATAATTGATCTGAACACTTTTTTTCATTTAAAGTTGTTTTATAACCTTATCAAAAATCGAACGGAAGACCTACTCGTTGCTCGCAACGAGATCGCATCTAGTTATTATTATTTTTCTTCTTCTTCCTGGAACTTTTTTGTCCGGGAATGATCTTGTAAACTGTTCGTCCGATGTAGGTAAAACCTTTTTAAGGGTTAGTAGACATGTTATGTAGATTTGCGGAATCAAGGTCATTTTGCGTGCACGTGCTTGCAAGAGCGTGCACGTGCAACACGTGAAATGACCAATATAATAGATATAGCCACAACTGTTCTATTTTTAGATGAAATGCTTTGAAACTCATAATGTGAGGATATATTAGTAGTATAGACATGATGACATGATGAAAATAGCAAGATCTCACGCGCATGCACGTGCACTTCGCTCTGATTGGCTGCAACTAAAGTCTCAATATCTTTCTTGTTTTTTGACGAAATCCTTTGAAATTTTGAACATAGTCATGCATTAGGATATCCTACAACATGAAATAAAGCAATTATGATGAAAACACGTGCATGCACGTGCGCTGCAATCTGATTGGCTGAAACTTTAAACAGCTATAACTCCCTTGGTTTTCAAACAAACAGGATGGGATCTGGAACATAGATAGATATAATGACTTCTACAAGTAGGTATGGTCACCATGCACATGCATACACGTGCGTGTACATGTGCTGCAATCTGATTGGCTGAAACTTTAAACAGCTATAACTCCCTTAGTTTTCACCCAAACGGGGTGGAATTTAGAACATAGATAGATGTAATGGACTTCTACAAGAAGGTATGGTCACCATGCTCATGTATGGACGTGTGTATTAAAAATATAGATTGTGTAGACAAGATGATATGGTCATGACGCAAATGCATTCACATGTGCACGCGTGCAATGCTAAAGTTTAAATGATTTTTGTACACTTCTTTTTAAATGTTTTTAAAATCGCAGATGCATAGAGTTTGTCTTATTTAATGAAGCTTACAGGGAATATGGCACCAAAAAGGAGTTGGGGAGCGTTTGGGGAACATCTGTAACGGTCCCCGTTACAATTAGCACTAGTTACACATGAACTATAAGGTGATTGGTTGACCAAATTGATCCCCTTTGATGGGACTTAATCATACCCCTTTAAAAGCAAGTATTTTTATAAATATAGGCACTTTTTTCTGATTATGCATAGGACTTGCATCATGTAATTGATAATAATTTCCATTGCTCGATATTTCTCCCATTCTGTGGAATTTTGCAACAATGTATGATGAAAAACTTGTATGAAATTCCTGCTTTAATTTCAAACCAACCTGAATGATCATGGTTGTCATCTTTCTAGCATTGATACATGTAAGAGCATTTAGTTTAATTAAGGAAAATTATAAGGAAACAGTTGGATGACAAAAAATACTAATAAAATGATCAAGTGATTTTTCAATCAGTTTAAAAATTAAAAAAAGCTTCATTTCTTTACATTTCATATTTAACGTTGAAAGAAAATAGTTTAAATTCTTTTATAAAATGCATTTATACATGTAATACATACAATGTACTGCTCATTTGTAGATCGACAGCGAGAGGTTGAATTCTTCAAATGCCTTCCAATAATTTCAAACTTTCCTAGAGAAAGGAAACATAGACTATTATTTTATGTAAATCTATTTGTAAGAAATAAGATTAGGAATAAAAGTGAATTCAAATTAGCAGAGCTTTATGATTATTTACGAAAATGTCTTTTGAGGGCAAAATCTTTGTGATTGGTTTCCTTTTCACTTGAATCAAATATAATGAAATTTATGAGATAACGAACAGTATTCAAGATCAAAAGTCCATTGAAACAATACAAATCAGGAGCAGAGCAAACACAGCTAGACGTCTAGAACATCAGAGGTGGGATCAGGTGCCATGAGGAATGAGCCCTGCCGACCAGTCACTACCGCCGTGTGCTCCTTGTTATAATAAGTAAAATACATGTTACTGAGAAATAATATAATCCTTAAATAAGTTTTTATTTTATTTATAAGAATAAATTGGTATATTCTCTTGCCATTTTGCACAAAGAATTTTAAATGTCTTCGAGCCGAAAATGACTTATAATGGCCTTCTTGTACACAAATCAACTCATCGAAGCTAACTTTGGACCGTTTGTTTATTTATTTGAAGATTGTGGTTACCAATCGTGGTCAAAGGGTATACAAAAAGAGCAATATATGTTTGTCATATCGCCTAGTACCTCTCCAGTGCTTTGGCATTTATGTCCTTTCCACCACATGTTCTGGTTTCTACAAGATATACCACACAATATTGTTGTTTCTTGTTTGTTTGTTTTTTTTTTTTTGTCAAAAGCCAAATGCTGTGTGATTTTTTTTTAATTCTTTAATTAATGCAAAATTAAAGTAGACAACTCACAAATAAAAAAAATGAAGTCCTTTAAAAGTGCTAGCGAAATGTTCATGCATTCTGGGACATGGTTATGTTTAAGTAAATAATGTATGTTTTGACATTTGAGAGTAATCATTTTAATTAAAGTATAGCAGATCTCTTTACATCAAATTCATCAATGAATGATTCGGAAAGTTAAAACATCTATTTATCTTATTGATGGTTTTGTCAAGTGTGTTTTTCTGCAATACGGTGATGATGCAACTGTTACGGTTGTAATGCAGCGATTGCAAATCATGAATGTAACATTCAAGTCTTAGAGGCGGGTTCAACAAACGTTTTCCTATCGCAAATTTTAAATGGAAAAGAGTTTTAAAATATTTTGTTATATTGATACATGTATCAACATTCCCATCATTCATGTAAAATAAACATTAGGATGCATTTCCATATAATCTCAAATTTTCGTGATTTTATTCCTTCAAGTGTGTGTGATGTAAATATCAGGTTTCATGTTAATATACAAAATATGTTACTGTATCCATGCAATACATTTACATGCAAAATACATTACAGTAT
This sequence comes from Saccostrea cuccullata, assembly GCF_032062105.1. Classification (NCBI taxonomy): domain Eukaryota; kingdom Metazoa; phylum Mollusca; class Bivalvia; order Ostreida; family Ostreidae; genus Saccostrea; species Saccostrea cuccullata. The sequence goes on from NW_026922539.1 coordinate 5,707, forward strand.
TTATATAATTAAAGAAGAAAGAAAGCCCTTGTGCATGCTCATATACATTAGTTCGAAATCAACTTGTTTTACATACCTTAGTTGTTTTTCTGAAGATGATGTCTCCTTTTATAAGCCTACTCTTACTCTACGCATCAAAAGCAGTGGCAGATGTGGCAAATGTTACAAAGTTATTTAACGGGCCAAGTCTCCTCTGCTTTTGATTTTGAAAGTATGAAGCGCGAAATAAAAAGTTTTGTTCAAACCACGGAAAAATCGATGAAAGAGTTGAAGAAGCAGGTGAAACTTGTTTTGACGAAAGGGGGTATGTTATACTTTTTCTGAAAATTTTGCAGTCTATGATTCCTATTAAAAAACATGAGTATTTTAAAACTTTTTTCTAGGTCTTAAAAACAAGCGCCCGGGCGTTTCCAAAAAACTTAATTGCTGATTCTTTCAGTTTTAAAAATCGTCTGTTTACATTTTTTCTTCTATTTCTCTCATACTCGATACGCCTAAATTATTTGGATTTAAAAAAGAATCCTAAAACTAATCTAAAGATAAATTATAAATATGTGTATGCAGTAGTACGGAAGCCCGTTGAGGCCAGTCCAGGGAAAGAAATATTTTTTATTGCGTTTAAACGCAATAATTATTGCGTTTAATCGCAAAACTTTGCGTTAAATCGCAATAATTATTGCGTTTAAAGCGCAATAATATTACGATTAAACGCAATAATTTTTGCGTTTAAACGCAATAATATTTTTGCCAAAACCAAATGTCTTTTTTTTAAAAGATATCATATCTAAATTTAGATGGACATATTTAAATTTTAAGTATATTAGATAATAACTTCGTATATTTTTAAAAGGATATATTTGATAATATGGGCTTCAAAAATAACATTATTTAATAATTATGTTATTTTCCAATATTTACAGGTACCATCAATCGCATACATGCACGGTAAAATTGATAGATAACCTTTTTTTCTTGAAACAAATTGTATAAATCTATCTTCAATAATGATATTCTCAGATTTTCCCAATGTTTTCGTGAAAGTACATGTACATGAATCATTGTACTTTATTTTCACTTCTCCTTGCTTTGTTTTGGAAAATATAACGTAATAATTAAAGGGGTATTAAATTTAAATAAAAGTGAACTTGAGAGAAAAAAATGTCTAAAATAAAAAGGGGATCCTCGAGTTATTAGGAGATTTTTTTTATTTCAATGTAATGTGTGCACTGGGTTCAACGTTTCGAAATATTTGACATTTCGAAATGTTTACTTGGTCAGAGATAATTACAGAATTTGAAACTAGATGCTGTCATGAGACAGTAATACCCGCACTAAGGTGTTTGCCTCTAAATGCACACTCCTCTAAAATTAGGCTTTACCAAAGAAAAAGTCAATATAATTTAATAATTTACATAATAGGGCCTCCATGTATTCATCAAATTGAGCATAATATTCTCAAGTGAACATGTGACCCGTCACCATGGGCCTCGATCTTATAGGTACATGTATTTCATATTCATAATTCATTACCAGTCTGAAATTAAACAACAGAATTCAATTAATGATGTAAATTAGGTTTGAAACAAGGGGGGGGGGGGTAAATTTTTGGCCCATAATTGGAACTTTTTAAATCTATTTTCTCATATAGATCAACAACAAATATTATTCAAATTAGTTTAAAGCGTTTTTGATGATTTTTTCCAAAATGTACAAATTTTTTATACTTGATTAGGCAGAAACACCTTGAAAGCTGCCATATACCATTTATACCCAATCAATTTAGTCAACCCCTACCCTTCTCCCATCAACACACACACGCGCAAACACACCCTATTTTCCTGTTTTTGGAAATAGGCCTAGATGGCAAAGTTAAGATAAAACATCTTTTGTAAATAATAATTTTAAATTTGTTCTTATACTGTAAATGTATCTGAAGACCTGCATCACATTGGGCTTGCGTCACGTACCTAACTTAAGTACTAGTTTTACCATTATCATTTTTAGATAGCACTGCACGTGCAGTACTAGGCCTAGTGTTGTGTACACATCATTGCATGTATGTCAGTTGGAATTATTTTGTGTTTAATTGGATTATATTTCATGAAGTTGGAGCTATGGCAGTCGGTAAGTACACGTTTTGGAATAGATTTGGGTAAAATAGTCTGAAATGCAACTGGTTAGGTTAAAGTTTAAAGGATCAAAGGTCATCCGATGCTGCAATAAGACGAATTTCACATTCTAAAGAGTTATCGCCCGTTATCGACGTTACATTCAGTTACAAAATACAGAATTTTTTTCTGAGAGGGAGGGGGGACTTCCAGACCAGAATTTTCTGAGAAGCAAATAAAAGGAGAAGTTATGGTGGTGTCTGTTTTCTAGGGTGGAGGGCATCCAAAGTCTTTTTTATATTATAGTCCTGCAAATTCGGGGGGGGGGGGGGGGGGGATCTCAAGATACACTTCCAGTCCCTGTAAACAGTAATGGCAAATGATCATGTGACTCCAAAATAGTAGGAAACTTTTTCCATTTGACAATACATAATTTTGCGCTTTTTGTGTTATTATGTTATGTAAATTTAATGGTATAAAGGTTTTGAACCCCCTGGAGGTCATCCCCACTCTCCTAATGATTCTAACTGGAAATGTTCACAATATGACTGCATTAAATGAAATAAAAGTGCATCAATGATAAGATTGCTTGACATTTCATTCATCAACCTATCCTCCTAGAATTAGGAATGAAAATCATTCAAAGAGATGGACCACATTAAAGTATTTGTATATAGGCTATTAACATATTTTTTTAAAAATGTAAAACAAGCAGTAGTTTGCATACATGTCATGAATATAAACAGGGGTCTGGGATGGGGTGAAGGGAAGGATCGAGTTCCTGTCTCTTTACGTCTTAATGGTTGAAAACTCCTAAAATGAATGTTGACCTCAAATCCGACTTGTCCTCATTATTTTTCAAGTGGGGGTGTCATTTGAGTGAAAAATTCCTGAGAGGGATGTTTAACAACAAACAAACAATTAAATGACATAAAAACACAATATTGATTTGCGTTAAGAAATATGCAGGGGATTTTTTCCATCATAAATCTTCTTCTCAAGAACAGCAAGGGCATTATTGTCCCCCGTTTTGGGGGAAAGGGAGGGAAATTATACACTTATTTAATGACTACGAGGTAAACAGTCAAACTGTTGTCCCGAGGTAGTGGGGGAGACCTGGAAAACTGTTGCCCAAGGCCGAAGGCCAAGGGCAACAGTTTCCCAGGTCTCCCCCACGTACTACTGAGGGACAACAGTTTGACTGTTTCATCGAGTAGTCATTGAATAAGTGTTTTATTACCTAACCTACTATATAATTAATTAAATTGGAATAAAAACACACAAAAAATCAATAAAAAGTTTTCACAATTGTTTATTCACATACTTGTCTATTAATTAGCTGAATACATAATATAAAGATCTTAAGCTGAATGGACTAAAATTGAAAATATTTTTATTTCCAAAGTAATACTAATAATAAATTTATTGTTTGTGTGTTTTGTTTAAATTTAATTCATTGAATAATCGGTAAATAAAAATTTTATTTCACCCTTACCGATTAAATATTGCCTTAAAAAAAATAGGAAAAAAATTTACTGAAAAAAAAATTACTCCCATAGCAAACATCCTGTCTCCTGCAAGGTGTCCGCGACCTTATCATTGCTACATCCTCTTGTGGCAATGTAGCCAAAGAAAGCATGACAATCTATACAAAGCCTTGGTGTTTGCAGGAGCTGCGAAGTGTGTATATATCTTGCTATATCATTTATATTCCATGCAAATGAGGTTTGCTGCAATTAATTACACATCTCCTATCGGGATGATGACAATTATAAGAGAACCTTTCCTGTGTCAAAGATTTAAGATCGTTGCAAACATTGCTGCAAGAAATTTTATTAAAGCAATACATTGCTGCAAGCTAAAATCTCCTATATATTTTTTTTGCAGCAAGCTTGCAGCAAACATTGCTGCTAACTTGTAAGCAAACAATTTCAAATTATGGTTTTGGCACATTCCTTTGTACAATGACATAGTTCACAGAAAGCCTTTGTCCTGACCTAAATCTGTTAAGTTTAAATAAGAAAATCCACCACATATTTCTGAAAAGATGCAGTTTTATGAAGTTATGATAGGCCCTCATTTTTTATCCTAGACAAAGTTTTCATACCTTTTTAAAATGAAAGTGCATTTTGATAGCTTTTTATATGAACAGAACTTTAAGAACTTTACATATGACAATTTTTAATGAATATTTTTGTGATTACACATTTACTAATTAATTTTATAACATTTAACTGATTTTATTAATACTTTTAAGAAAGTAAAATATATATGTGATATCAAAAAGAGGCTGAAATTCATTTATTCTTGTAATTAAAAATAATAATTTTGACATAGCATTTACACCAGTTACTCAAACGTGCTTTTAAGAAATATTCTTTCAAATATCAAAATAAATCAAAATCATTTCTTACCAATTAGATATCATTGATAGAATGAACACCTACATCCAGAGTTTGGCACTTTTAATCATTCAAATCGATGTATATTCCTACCAAAATACTGAAACATGTACAACTTCAATTCCAACATTTCAAAATGGTCAGTTTTGTGTTGACCCAGTACAATCTGCGTTTCATTGGCTGATTTGACTTGTTTACTGTTCTTGCAAAATCACTTCCTGCAAACATGTTGAATTTTGTGAAAAGTTTAAAACACACATTGTAAGGTTTGAACTTGCTGCGAACAAAATTAAATTGGCTTTATGTAATGTTTCTTGCTATGTTCCTGCAAACATGTTGGGTTCCTGCGAATTTGCTGAAAACAAGCTTGCAGCAATTGCTGCAATGTTTGCCGCAAGATTCGCAGCTTAAGCGGCAATCATCTGCGAACAAGAAAATTTTCATAATATGCTAAATTAATATTTTTATTTTAAAGTAATACAGCAAACTTGCTGTGTGCCTGCAGCAAACATATCAGTTTGGTAAGGGCATCAAAACGCTTGAATATCACAATGACGCTTTAACCAGTCAACAGTTCATTCTGTGGACCGGTCAACAGTTCACTGTTTCATGATCACGCAAAAACATAAAGTAAACCGTGAAACAGTTCAAAATGCCTAATTATAATTTAGATAGTAAGTTAGGTAATAATAAATCTTATTTGTCTGTCAGTTTGGCCATCTTTGACAGTATGTGCATCTGTCACAATAAATTTAACCTTGATCATAACTTTTGAATAATATGAGATAGGGCTTTTATATTTCACATGTATATTACCACAAAACTTTCTAAATGTACTATGATTTTTTAACCCAAGTGAGACCTTGACCTCAAAATTTTACCTACTTTCCAAAAAATAACATTTTAAATTAATCATTTTGAAAGAGAAAAGATATGGCATTTAAATTATACATGTATATTACATGTGAAAAGACTTTTCTAAATATATCATGACTTTTGACTTTCTGATCTTGACGTAGAAGTTTAACCTACTTTTCAAAAATATTATATTATATATATATATATATATATATAACTTTTGATTGAAAAGAGATGGGTCTTTCATATTTGACATGTACTTTACCTGCAACAAAATATTTCGAGCATGCGATGATTTCCCCCCTTTGACCTAATTTTCATAAAGTGACATATGATAGGGATGCATATTTGATACACAATCTGCCATAAATTATGGCATCCCATTCACTTAAACACAGAAAGCAAAGGACCACAATTCTTTGAATTTGCATGTATAATCTTGATATGGAAACAATTCCTCATATAATGTATATTCAAGTTTTTTATGCTACGCCATGATTAGGAATACATGTATTAGTTTTTGTCATGTCCGTCCTCCACCCTTCCATCTGTCTATTTCCATCGAGCTCAAAGAAATTACTTTCTAGATATTTTATCAAAGTTCATATGCTGATGCATATACTGATGTAAACTATCCAACTGTGGCAATATTTTTTATGCGCCCGGATCGATAGATCCCGGGCATATATTGTTTTTGTCCTGTCTGTTTGTCTGTTTATCTGTTTGTCTGTTTGTCTGTTGTCAACTTTAACTTTGGCCATAACTTTTGAACAATAAGAGATAGAGACTTCATATTTGGTATGCATACTCCACTATTTAAGTCCTTTCAAATGACATCAAGGTCAATAACCTTGTGACCTTGACTGTGACCTATATGCTAAAAATAGTTTTTTCCACTGTTTGTCATAACTTTTTAACCATAGGAGATAGGGACTTGATATTTGGTATGCATACTACACTAAAAAAGCCCTTTCAGTTGACAACTGATTAAGGTCAATGATCTTGTGACCTTGACTGTGACTTATATGCTAAAAATAGCTGATTAAATTTTTTACACTTTTTGCCATAACTTTTGCCATAACATTTAAACCATAGTAGATAGGGACTTCATATTTGGGATGCATACTCCACTGATTAAGTTCTTTCAAATGACACCACGGCCAGTGACCTTGTGACCTTGACTGTGACCAATATGCTAAAAATATATTTTTTGAACTTTGTTTCCGCCGGGCGCATAGTGTTTCACAAACACATCTTGTTTACCTTTACTTTCCTTTGACCTTTACTTAACTTTTCTTTTAACACCACGGCCAGTGACAAGTTTGTGACCTTGACTGTGACCAATATGCTAAGCTTTAAATATATTTTTTGTGATCTTGACATCACTGTCTTAGACTAGATCAGTTTTGAATAAACAGTTCAAGATATATTAATCAAACTTCATATGCTAATACATACTGATGAGAGCTATTATTGCATTAACTTATTTTGACCTTGAATTTTCTTTTGACCTTGACCTCACTTTTTAAAATATGTGTTTATTTAAGTTTCAAATAAACCATTAATTATATTTTTATCAAAATTCATTTGATAATAGTAAATTCACACTGATGTAAGCTTTTCAGCTAGAACAACATTTTGACCACAACCTTTCCTTTGACTTCTCTTTTCTTAAAACAAAGTGTTAAGCTCACTTTTATTAAATCATTAAAGATATTTTTATCAAACATAATAAGCTAATATGTATTAGTGAGAGCTATTCAGCTGCATCAAAAACTTCATCTTGCACATTCCTGTGACCTTGACCTCCCTCCTCTTTAATATGTATTTTGCTTAGTTTTTAAGAAATAATTTAAGACATTTTTATGTTTAACATGCACATATACATAATTTGATGAGAATTTATTATCTATATCCAATTTATTTATATTTTAGTTTCAATTCTGAAAAAAAAGGGTGCCTGTAAAGTGCGAAACGAAATAGAAACGAAACGAAACGAAACGAACTGAAACAAAACGAAATCTGCCGAAACGAAACGAAATCTACCGAAACGAAACGAAACCTACCGAAACGAAACGAAATCAAGACGAAACGAAACGAAATCAAAACGAAACCTGCCGAAACGAAACTTTCAGAATGTTTATATGGTCTATTTTTACTTCATATGAAATTTATATAGTTCAAGCACCACAGGCAATTGTTTCGCTTCAAGCTCATACATAGGCGTCGGAAGGAAATTGAAAGTGGGGGGGGGGGGCTTAACCAAAAAAAAAACCCCCAATTTTCAATGCCTATATAATATATATCTTTGCAAAAAAACTTATCCGACGCCTTTGTCATATTTTTTAAATATCTTACTAAATGATTTACCTACTTAAAAAATGACATTGTTCGCTTCGAGAGATTTGTCAGTTAAATCGTTTTAGACGTTTCTGGTTTATTGCAAACCACTCATTTCTTTCGAAAATTACCTCGATAAAAATAGGACCTTATGTACATAGAAATGATACACATCCTTTACTTGTATAATTGAACAATAAAACCAGACACCTTGGAATACTAAATACTCTAAGTCTCTGGTTTATCCTATGTTTTAAGACATTTGCAATACAACAGTACAGTCATGAGTGACTTTATACATAAATAAGCCTAGCTTTTACATCTTACACATCAATTTTTTATGTTGTATCTAGATAAATCTGAAGAGTAAGAAAAAATACTGCACTGTGTACATGCATAGTACGCTCGTGCATTTTCAGCTGGCAAACATATTTTAGACTCACATAATTTATCGGTAATTAAATTTTATATTATCAAGTGCATGAATATAAAAATTCCATTTGAAGTAAAAAAAAGTCCACATGCAGTTAACATATATAATTATATGCATGTACCTTGATTTGAAAAAAAAAAAAAAAAACATGTTGATAGTTTTGTTTCGTTTCGTTTCGGCAGGTTTCGTTTTGATTTCGTTTCGTTTCGTCTTGATTTCGTTTCGTTTCGGTAGGTTTCGTTTCGTTTCGGCAATTTCGTTTCGTTTCAGTTCGTTTCGTTTCGTTTCATTTCGTTTCGCACTTTACAGGTACCCGAAAAAAAAAACTGTTTAAGATATTTTCATCAAACTTTATACACAAATACAAAATAATTTTAGTTTAGGCTCAAGTGAGCTTTTCTGATCATATTTTGTCCGGCGTCCGTCTGTCTGTCTAGCTGTCTGTAAACTTTTCACATTTTCGACTTCTTCTCAAGAACCACTGGGCCATTTCAACCAAACTTGCCACAAAGCATCCTTGGGTGAAGGGGATTCAAGTTTTTTCAAATGAAGGGCCATGCCCTCATTCAAGGGGAGATAATTGGGAATTAATGAAAATTTGGTGGCATGTTTTAAAAATCTTCTTCTCAAGAACCACTATGCCAGGAAAGATGAAACTTATGGGTTAACATCCTCAGGTAGTGAATATTCAAATGTGTTCAAATCATGACCCCCGGGTTAAGGGCAGGGCCAAAATGGCCGACTAAAGTTTTATATAGAAATATATTGAAAAATTCTTTAAAAATCTTCTTCTCAAGAACCACTGTGCCAGGAAAGATGAAACTTATGGAGTAACATCCTCAGATAGTGTAGATTCAAGTTTGTTCAAATCATGACCCCCGGGGGTAGGGCAGGGCCAAAATGGCTGATCAAAGTTTTACATAGAAATATATAGGAAAATTCTTTAAAAATCTTCTTCTCAAGAATGACAAAGCCATAATTCATCAAATTTATATGGAAGCATCCTCAGGTAGTGAAGATTCAAGTTTGTTCAAATCATGACCCTGGGGGTAGGGCGGGGCCAAAAAGGCCGACCAAAGTTTTACATAGAAATTTATGGGAAAATTCTTTAAAAATCTTCTTCTCAAGAATGACAAATCCATAATTCATCATATTTATATGGAAGCATCTTCAGGTAGTGTAGATTCAAAAATTTGTACAAATCATGACCCCAGGGGGTAGGGTGGGGCCAAAATGGCCGACCAAAGTTTTACATAGAAATATATGGAAAATTCTTTGAAGAAAAGCAAATCCATGATTGATCATGGGATTACTTTTGGATTTTAACTTTTCAATTATAAACCAATTTCTACTTTTTCTTAGCTTCAGTACTCAGGTGAGCGATGTGGCCCATGGGCCTCTTGTTTAATGTACCATTAGTAATACACATCTGGCGGAACATTCATGTCCTATAGACATATTTCTAGTTTTTCAAATCATCACCTCAGGCTAGGGTCAGGCCACAATTAGGGATCAAAGTTTTATTTAGGAATAAAAGGAAACACATCTTTAAAGTTCTTCTTTTCAGGAACACCAAGAGCATGATTAATATGGAAATATTCTCAAGAGGTGTAGATTCAAGTTTGTACAAATCATGACCACCAGGGTTAGGGAGGTGCCATATTATTCCAGCCTCTTTTTGCCATCCATATGAAAATTCAAATTTTGAAACCATTTTACACATACACAAAACAAACCAATCATTTTCTAAATGATCATGGTTTAAAGCTATTGCAGCATAAGATATTAGGGAAGTTCTTGAAAGCAGGGTGATTAAACATGTCAAATATATGTAAAAAAAAATATATATAAAAATTCTACCTCGATTTGATCCCCATCCCCCACCCCCCGGGCAAAATGAAAATTCCGAAACCTTACTGCACATCTACATGACACCACCAACCATCTCTTAAAATATGATAAGGCTGCTGAGTAAAATGTAGAAGGAGTTCAGGGAAGAAGGGGCTTTTTGTATAAAAAAACGTCATTTTTCGACCCCCATTTGATCCCCCGGGGCAAAATCAAAATTCCGAAACCTTACTGCACATCTACATGACACCACCAACCATCTCTCAAAAGATGATTAGGCTGCTGAGTAAAATATAGAAGGAGTTCAGAGAAGAAGGGGCTTTTTGTATAAAAAACATCATTTTTCGACCCCCATTTGATCCCCCGGGGTAAAATCAAAATTCCGAAACCTTACTGCACATCTACATGACACCACCAACCATCTCTCAAAAGATGATTAGGCTGCTGAGTAAAATGTAGAAGGAGTTCAGGGAAGAAGGGGCTTTTTGTATAAAAAACGTCATTTTTCGACCCCCATTTGATCCCCCGGGGCAAAATCAAAATTCCGAAACCTTACTGCACATCTACATGACACCACCAACCATCTCTCAAAAGATGATTAGGCTGCTGAGTAAAATGTAGAAGGAGTTCAGGGAAGAAGGGGCTTTTTGTATAAAAAACGTCATTTTTCGACCCCCATTTGATCCCCCGGGGCAAAATCAAAATTCCGAAATCTTACTGCACATCTACATGACACCACCAACCATCTCTCAAAAGATGATTAGGCTGCTGAGTAAAATGTAGAAGGAGTTCAGGGAAGAAGGGGCTTTTTGTATAAAAAACATCTTTTTTCGACCCCCATTTGATCCCCCGGGGCAAAATCAAAATTCCGAAACCTTACTGCACATCTACATGACACCACCAACCATCTCTCAAAAGATGATTAGGCTGCTGAGTAAAATGTAGAAGGAGTTCAGGGAAGAAGGGGCTTTTTGTATAAAAAACGTCATTTTTCGACCCCCATTTGATCCCCCGGGGCAAAATCAAAATTCCGAAATCTTACTGCACATCTACATGACACCACCAACCATCTCTCAAAAGATGATTAGGCTGCTGAGTAAAATGTAGAAGGAGTTCAGGGAAGAAGGGGCTTTTTGTATAAAAAACGTCATTTTTCGACCCCCATTTGATCCCCCGGGGCAAAATCAAAATTCCGAAACCTTACTGCACATCTACATGACACCCCCAACCATATCCCAAAGGATGATTAAGCTACTGTGAAAAATGTAGGAGGAGTTCAGGGAAGAAGGGGCTTTTTGTATAAAAAACGTCATTTTTCGACCCCCATTTGATCCCCCGGGGCAAAATCAAAATTCCGAAACCTTACTGCACATCTACATGACACCCCCAACCATCTCCCAAAGGATGATTAAGCTACTGTGAAAAATGTAGGAGGAGTTCAGGGAAGAAAGTGTGACAGACGGACGGACGGACGGACGGACGGACGGACGGACGGACATGAGTAACAACAATATACCCGAACTTTCTTTCGAAAGTGCGGGTACATGCAGATAAATAATAAAAATAGAAAAAAAACTTAATTGCGTTAATAAGAAAGTGGTTCCATGAAGGCTAGAGGGTATTTCCGTTCGACTATTACGAGATAAAATCTCCTATTGTCGAGTGCTAATATGAGACGTTAGGCTGGAAGAGGGACAGACAACTGAGAGTAATAATTAGGACAGGTGTTTGAGATCTCTAAATACTAGTCCTAGGTAGAATTGTGAATAACTCTAAATATAGTTATTTTACATACATCAATCGAAAATGCACAAAAACTTGAATATGAAGAAATTGCATTTAGCGTTATGATAAAGTTATTTTAAAAACGCTAAAGAACTGTTTTCCAAAGATAAAAGTTTCTATAATTTTTTTTTCAAACCACCATTTAAAATTCCTTTTCACCTATAGATTTGTCTCTGAATAGCCGTTGTTTTCCAGCTTTTCACAATGAAAATATGAGATGAAAAGTGGTTACATAAACTGATATTAATTCATTAAAGATTCATCAATGAGAGAAAGTCAAACTTAATGTCATATGATATCTGTGTTGTATGTCATAGATTTCAGGACATTATTTATTAAACAGCCCTCGTAAATAATGGGAGATTTTTTAAAGAGATAAGAGACATAGTTCACTTGAGAACAAAAGTCCATAAAACAAAACAAAATAGGAGGAGAGCAAACACGGACCTCCAAATCATCATTACCTTTAAAACAAACCAATACTAAACATGTGCATCAAACACACATTCCCACATACAACAGTTCATTTCATTTTGATACGTTTCATAAAAACAATCTAATTAAATATTTCACAATCGATTGTTTATTCTCAGGTATTTTTATTTTTATTAATATTTTTTTAAGAATCATGACGCAGAGACAAACAGCACATGTTAGTTCCCGACCTTCTACGTAGGGCGGACAGTTCAGCGACCCACATCGAGACTCCACTGGATAGAAGAGGTAGCCATTATGGTTGCATGGCCCCCAGCAACAGTATCAGGATGTTTGTCAATACAAGTATACATTGTACCAGCCTTAAATCCATGATACCCTGACATAAGGTAACCTTTGTACTCTAACCTCCAACCTCTGTAGCAGGATTTTCTTGCTAAGGAAAGTATCTACTATTATTATTAAAATTACAGTTTTTAAAGTATGTGATTCATGCTTTATATGTATTTTTGTATTTTTTTCTTTACTTCATAACACCCCTTTTCATCAGATTATCAGATTACTATTACATGGACTATCTATGGCAATTTTTAAAAGACAGTTATTCAAAGATAGAAATCAAATACCTGGAAAAACTGCTGTTGTTGGTTTATCTTTCAGAAGACAAACAGCACATTGTACATTGTGATTGTAAAGTTTAGCAAAATGTCCATCATGCGTTTCATATTCAGAGCCATACACATACCCTCTCCAAGTTTCAACTTTATCCTTATATCTCTCCCACTCAGGATTTCTTGGCAAACAAAAGGGGTCTACTGCTGTTCCTGGATCGGTATAGTGTGAACCACCTACATAACCTGTGGAAATAAAGCTCTTTTAAGATAATGTCGCTTTGTTGGGAATTAAACGTCGGTGTTTTTGGCAGTTTATTCTTGAGAATTTAATTCGCGTAGCTTATTTTCATTACCTGGTACATATAAATAATTTCTTGTCTCCAAACAATCGCTGTACCTTTAGTATTCTCATTGTTACAGCATTTTTATTTCAAAAGTTTAGATAAAAATCAAATAAGACGTTCTTGAGAAGTTGAAAATGTTTAAAAAAAAACAGAAGGCAAAGGTCTAAGAAACTCTGGAAATAAATAAACATCCCATCCATCAAACGTTAGCTCATCCCCACTCTAAAAAATAACATATCGCTTTTATACATACCTGAATGGACATTATTATTTAATATTCTACTGTACGGAAGCCCCTTGAGGCCAGTTCTGAGAGAGAAATATTTTTTATGAGAGAGATATCTCTTTTACTTAGAGAGATATCTTTATAAGCTAGAGAGATATCTCTTTTAGTAAGAGAGATATCTTTATAAGCTAGAGAGATATCTCTATAAGCGAGAGAGATATCTCTTAAAGTTAGAGAGATATCTCTTTAACAAGGTTAAAAGAGATATCTTCTTTGTTGGAGAGATATCTCTTTAGATGTTCAAAAGGAGATATCTTTATAAGCTAAAGAGATATCTTTTTTAATGAAAGAGATATCTCTTTTCCAGTGATGCTTAAAATAGAATAATTAATTCTCCCTTTTAAAGCGAAAGTGAAACAGGAAGTAAAGTCTCTGGAGAATAATACATATACTGAAGAAAAAAAATTCTATAAAGCCTTTACTTGAAGCAACAAATAATAATGGTAACTTCGTTGATAAAGATGCTAAAAGTTTAATATTCTGGAAAACGAAAGTAAGCATATATATAATCTCAAATGCAATGGGCTGAATTTTCTCAGTTTATGAAATAATCAACTATTTCTAATTTGATCCGTCAATAAAAAGCTTACTTCCGGTAAGGAAAAAGTCATTTGAAATGGAATTTAAATACAAAAATATGAAGAGAGATGTCTCTTTGAAACAAAGAGATATCTCTTTTTGCTTGAGAGATATCTCTTTTATATAGACACTTTTGAAAGATATCTCTTTCACTTTCAGAGATATCTCTTAAGATAAACTGAGAAAGATATCTCTTTTACTTAAAGAGATATCTCTTTGACTTGGAGAGTTATCTCCAAAAGTAAAAGAGATATCTCTCTAGGTGAAAGAGATATTTTTATGTTTAG
>NW_026922540.1:0-19942 GCF_032062105.1 Saccostrea cuccullata
TCTGTATAAAAGTCCCTCCCGTTTGACTGCCAGAATGTGATCTTCGAACTCTTTGACTGCTCTCAACTTTTCTTCTTCAGCCCTGGCATTTGCCAATTTCTTTCAGAGACGCTCACATCTCTGACTTACATCATTTCTCGGACTACCGATACGTATGTGTGGTACACATTTCACCCAAAGATCTTCAAAGGACGATATCGTTAAGGTTCTAATGTTGGACTCTTGCCAAGATTCAAAATACTTATGAATGGTGCGTTTAGTGTCAGATGCTGGAAGGTAGATAGGTGGTATCTTCGTTCTTCTTTTAGTATCTTGTCAATGCGATCAATATCCTTTCTAAGCCAAGACGAGCTAGATGCATGGGGATATGATGAACTGGATGTTCTTCTTAATCATTTGGCACAGAAAAAGAACACACCTGGAAAGAGGCTCAGGGAAAGGAGATCAAATCAAAGAAGAGCGAACCTATTGTTAATTCTGAAGCAGCTAGGAGTGGAAAGAGTAAAAAACAGTTCATATACCAGAAATTCCATGTCTAGACTTTGGGGCCTTATCAGTAATTACCACAAGGACGATTTTCCGAGTATTACAAAGTTAACAATACTGGCGTCAACATGCCTAGTCAACACGGCTGGGTGTGAAAGAGGTTGCTCAGTCCAAAATCAACCACTCAAACCACTCAGAAGTTGGCTGAACACAGTCATCCAAGACCATTTAATGAAAATTTGTATAAATGGGGCAGAATAGGCTTATTTTGATTTTGGAACTGTACTGCAAATTTTCCAAAAAGAAAAAAAAGAAAAACATCCAGAGAAATGTACTCAGATTGAAAATAATCAAATAAATTGCATCATTCAGCCAATTACATTTGTTTCTCTTTTTATGACTATGCATCTTGGCCAATATTTTAATGGAATTGGGACGAACAGTTTTCTGGTAAATATGCCAAGTGTCTTAAAGTTACTCATTTCAATCTTAAACCCTGCATTATGAATTCTATAGACATCAATGGGACTTGTTCTACAGGAAGCACGAAGTTACCACGTGACGTCTTTAATTAGAAAATATGCCTTAATGAAAAAGTGAAAAGTTTAACACTACCCCGGAGATAATTAATTTCAATTTGTAATAATGCTTATGCAAAAAAATCTCTGGACCATGAAAATTGCTGCCAGAATCGTACTGTCCTATCACAGACATAATTATTCAACACTTTCGGACAAAACCTTCCCAAAATTTTCACATTTTGTTCATAAGATCGAAAAAAAGCATCAATTTCCGTTAACCATACGATTCTAGCAACACTTTCAAAAACAAAAGAATAAAAACTTTAGATAGAAACAAAAATCAATTTTCAAAGCATGCGGCGTAGTGTTGAACTTTTGTATAGAACATCTTCGCTAGACAAGGGTTTCTGATACGCTTACTCTCCTCATAATCCCTTGGCATACGGTGTTGATAGAAGTTGTTTTTTTTTTAGTTCTGATTGGGGTTCGGTACACCCTGTCGACCAATCAGCAATTGTGTTTTGTAATTGACGTTATTTGCATTCCGGATACTTCCTGACTCTTTAATCTCGGGAATAAAAAATGCAAGTAAACAACGATCTGTAAGATAACATGCAATTCTATGAATAGCTATGGTGTCACCCAATATCTTCTAAATATGTGATTAGGAATCTATATTGAAGCTTCAGATTTGTACTATAAATTAAACATAACTAAATTATTACTTCTTAATTATTCTTGGAAAAACTCTGATTTAATTTTTTTAACACGCGTCTTTATTTCTGTCGATGCTGCAATCTGTGCATATCAATAGATTCGAGATGACGTGACCAAAACAACCCCGTCTTTTGAACTTCACCGTATGCCAAGGGTTCATGATCAACATTTATGACGTCACGGGTTTGGTATTTAACCCCGGTGATAAATACATAGACACCGAAACGCCAAGATTTCGTTTATATTATGCCTCTGTATATTTTGTTCCTTTTTAAAGACCTAAAATCAATCTTAGATATCGATTTTAAGAAATTGTTATCTCTAAAGTATTGACACAAATATAAAGGATGACAAAATGTTAATGTAATTGCAATTATTTAATGTTCATAAAAATCAAACAATCATTTAAATCATATATAAATGAAGTAGTATATATGCATGTAAATGAAGCAGAGATTTACAGGCCTTTAGATCGCTTAAAAAATTACGTGTATAACAAAAATAAAGTATGGAACTCTTACACTGGGTACCCAATTTCGCTAATAAAATATTTTTTATTCAAGATCTACAAAATTCTACTCTCAATTTAAATCTATTCACAGATAAACATTCTTCATTTCTACCAAAGCTCATTCTGAAATTCTAAATACACTATATATTTCTTGAGATATTCTGACATCAATTTCAAAAATGATATACGCAGTTATAATAAGGCTGTCCGAAGGCATAAAATGCCTTAAAAATATACATTTTATTTTGAGCTAGATTTTAATTTTAATATGCAATCCTTGTTTGAAATTGCATTCAACTTGAGATAATAGTTTGATCAGGTATTATAATAAAACATTTTGTGATGTCACATGACTGTGATGATCACGTGACGGAGATTTATTATGACATTCCTAAATGTTGCACATAAATCGCTTCGGCACAAATGCAAAACATTTAAACAAAAAATATTGTGCAAAGTTTGTAACATAGATCAGGTCATCGTGATCCCTGGTACATGAAAAATACTGGGGCGGGGGGGGGGGGGGCAGGTTCAATTTTTACTCTTTAAGAAAATATTTTACGAGAAATTCAAGTTACCAGCATAAAAAGGGGCATTAATTTTTACTTGTTAAGAAAATATTTTACGAGAAATTCCACTTACCAACATAAGAAGGGGTATTTTCCACGCCTGATCGCAATTTATGCAAAAATGGATAAACTACACACAACCCCCAGCAAAATTCGGTTAGAGGACATACTTCTCTTGTAGATTCATACAGAATATTTTCAATTTGTCCCTGTTTATCACTTGTGCCAGGCCAATATAAACACCATTTATAAATTCTGACTCTGTCTACGGACGTGTAAGGGGAGGGTTTCACATATTATTTTTCGCTCTTGTTTGAATATGTGCATATCGGACAAGCGAAAGGAATAGGACTATTTAAATTTCAAATGCCCAACATCAAAACAGCATATTAGAGCTTAAAAACAGTCCTAACACTTCAGATAAACAACAAGGTCCCCAAATAAATCTAAATGCCATGAAAAATTATGTCAATTTCCCCGTCATGTCAGCTCAAGTATGCAGTGACTTGACGTCATATTCTATTATGACGTCATATCTACGTAGTTCAGAGAAGTTACTACAGTTTGAACTATTTGATATTTTAATACATTAGCTTGGGCCCTTGGACATTCACATGTAAACAGACGGTGTTTAAAGTGCAGCGAAGAGTTGCATAGTATTTGCAAAATCTTTCAACAATTTAAAGTTGATTTCTTCCTCCAGATTGTAACGTTAAGTCCGTAATAATTCCTTTCGCGAAAAATGAATTTAAAAACGTCTACATCAACAACTGAATCGCCATGTTGTTACTGAATGTATATGAAGCCATGGTAGAACGAATTTTTCCTGGAATGCATTATATACCTTTCGATTTTCAAAACAATTGGACCGCGAAAATGTTGATTGTGACTTAGCAAGATCATATGATCAAATTAGAGAAAAACCTTGTAAAGCTCGAATGCAAATGATCCAATATTCATTGAGTTTGGAATAAATTCCGGGGAAAATTTGTCCCCTCGTGTTCCCACTTTACAATTAATGTGGCTCTTCTAAGACAAGCTCCAGACAGCTCAGTATTACGTTACGCTACAACTCCAGATCAAACAGAAAGGTGGAAAGACCTAATAACAATGATCTTACCACTTCTCCAGAACATGACATTCATCAATAAAGACAGCACGAATGCTGGAGACAAATGAAGAAGAGGAAAGAAGTTGTCTCCCATTATCAGTGGAAAACAGAGATTCAGGATGACAAAGGATGACTTTAAATTTTCCACCAATGACATCCTCCAGAACAACAGAGTCAGCATCCTCACTCCGAAATAGACCTTTCATGTCTATCTGACAAGCAGGAATGTTTCTGTATTTTAAAAGTACAAATAACTTAAAAAGTGACAAAAAAGTTACTTACGGTGTACGTTGAAATGTTTCCTCAGAATTGCATGTCATTGCACTTTACACACTTCAGCATTTCAATCCATATTAAAGAAAGGATCTGTATTGAACCAAGAATAGATCTTGAGGCACAGTATTCATAACAACAACAACAAAACAAACATAAAAAACATTTTGAAGAAAAAACAGACTATGTGTGTTTCCTGTATGGTAAAATAATTGTTGGTGCTTCAATGTGTTGTACTACTTGTATAAATTCTTTCAGTAAGACTCGATTCCATTACCTACAAAAAAAAATCCACATTCATTCCATCTTTATTTCCTCTTTTCAGAGATTTCACAAATCATACAGTTTACATGTTATAGATCATGTTATATCAGACATATCATATTTAAATTGACAACAACAAAAAAAGAATGAAAAAGAAAGGTGTACACAACGTATTTACAAAGTCAGTAATAAACTGACAAAAAAAATTATGTTTGAGTGGAAGCTCTGCTAAAAAATGCACAGGCTTCGCAGATAAACCTGGCACAACAACATATAAATTCCTTTTCTTCATGCTTGTCCCCAAACGCTAATGTTGGGAGACCACCTAGTAATGATATATAGAGATCATGATCACACATATGAGTTAGTTCTACATATAAATGAACATCAAATTTGTTTACTACAAAATCAAAAAATGAGTTTCTAATATGTTCTGTGGCGGAACACCACAACACGGCATGTTGGAAAGGATCGCTATATATGTTTTTACAGAGAACACACGTATGTTGGTTTAACTGAGGTATAACAGTCCATAATTTTGCGACGAATTTAATTAGCTTGATTTCTTCAAAGGAGAAGTCGAATTTGTATATTCGCGCCGGGGTGATGCTTCGATGTAAATCTCGGAACAATATAAAGTCCCTGTCTGTTTCCGTTCTGTTTGTCCAGGATACGTTTTGATAATAACTTATGGATTGACGAACGATGTTTTTCCATGCAGCAGACCTGTTTACTCTTACGATTTCACCGTATTTTGTACGGATTTTTAGTCTAAAATACGTCTCACGTTTTGCCATTGTGAAAATACGGAAACAGGAAATACGTTAGTTTGGAATTTAACAGTTAGTTTCTGTTATCATCTGTCTTAGTTTTACCCTATTTATCGCTAAATATGAGAGAGATTTCAAACATATGAGCGATGTCAGGTTGCCAAAACGCTGTGGTATTAAGAAATAACAAAGACCTTGTTGTTAAACCATGTTTATAATCAAAAAAGCAGCTTTTCTCTTTTAAAATATGTAAAATTGATGGAAAGTGAAATCTTACTGGGAAATGCCTAATCTCACGGACAATTCTAATAAAAAATACTGAGAGACAGCGTTATGGGTAAACAGATCGGATGCAGGTTTACCAGGGAACGTTGCTTTGTTGATAAATATCTGCAGGTAGCTTAAAAGATTGTACTTAACTAAAATCTGCCAGATGTCCTGTACAAAACCAGTGATCTGTTTTCCTTCATTCATTATAGAGTCAAATAGTCTTAACAAGAAAATGTGTTTTGATAATACGTCCAATTTAAGGTTACACAGCTTCCCGAAAAACAAGAGTTTACGTTTATCAATTTCTGCAGATATGAGATAGATTCCGAGCATGCTTTCACACATGTCGGAACGAGTGTTGATTTTAAAATTTTGAATGTCCTTCACAACAAAGTGTTGAAATCGGTTTAATAATTGTAGGTCTGCTGATTTTAAATTGTTCCATAGTTCACAGCCGTACAGCAAAGATGGAAGAACTACTTTTTTGTAAAGGCTGGCAAGAGTTACTGGGTTTGAATTGCTTGACAAATCATTTCGGATAGCAAAATACGATTTTCTAGCTTTGTTACAGCTTGCCTGTGTTCTTTCTATAGATTTGAATCTATTTTGTTGAATGATTCCTAAGTGTTTATAATTGTCATTTAATGGAATAATTTCGTTTCCTAATATCCAAGGCTGTAATGTTGTTGGGATCTGTTTGCCAAATATGACGATACTGGATTTTTGAGCATTAAGAGAAACGCCAGAGACATGAGTAGTTATAAGCACAATCTAACATTTTTTGTAAACCAGTAGCACTGGCACTTAAACATGCTATATCATCAGCTAATGTTGGATTTGTTGATTTTACATTATAAACACCAAAATTTTGTTCTGTACATTCAAGCAGATTTAATAATTCATTGATAAATACACAATAAAGAAATCCCGAGAGAACACCTCCCTGTCTAACACCCTGTTGGACGGGGAAGTATTTAGACATTTGGTTGTTTACTACAACTTTGCTCTCATTGCCCATATGAAAATCATCTATAAGTGACCAAAGTTGACCTTTAACACCTAGTTTATTAAGTTTTACTAAAAGGCCATTTCATCATACAGTGTCATATGCTTTTTTGCAGTCTAAAAATGCTACAAAGACAGGACTACCATGGTCATTGTAGTTCAAAACTGTTTCCTGTAAGTTAAATGCAGCTGTGATACAGCCTAGTTCCTTTTGAAATCCTTGTTGCTGTACATTAGGGAATTTCACTTTACTCAGTAAATTATCACTAATGCGATTGTGTATTATTTTCTCGAATACCTTGAGAAGACATGATAAAAGAGATACAGGTCTATAACTGTCAGGAGAATATTTCGGTTTACTATCCCCTTTATATATTGGTACAATGATGCCCTTTTTCCAATCGTTTGGTATTTTGCCAGTTTGGTAATGCTAATAAACAGAATGCACATATAAAAAATAACACTCCTCCATATTTCAAATGTTCGGCTTGGATTTTGTCAATTCCAGGAGCTTCACGTAGCTTTAAAGAGGCTACAGCTCGAGCGACCTCTCCCTGTGTAATTTCATCTATCTGAAGAGAGCTATCTAAGTTCTGTTTCTTTATTTCATTGTAGGCTAAGTCTACTTCAACTCTGTGTGTTTCACTGAAATTTGTTTCATTTTTTGGTGTATATACGTCATGGTAATAAGTAGCAAAAATATCGGCCACCGTTTCAGGGTCAGTGGCAGTGACGCCTTTATAGATTATTTCCGGGTAGATTTTGTCTCGACGTGGACGCTGTTTGTTAATGAGTTTCCAAAAGAGGCGAATGTCGCATCCAGCTGCATGATATATATCCGTGTATGTGTCTTTAATGTATTTTTCAAATGCATTAATGTGACATCTGCGAAATTCACTTTTAGCCCGTTTATAATTAAAGTACGATTCATGCTGCATTCCGCGTGGTCTGCCATCGGCTACCCAAATGTTTCTCATTTCTCGCTCTCTGTTATGAGATTCCTTCACTTCCCTTGTCCAGTAAGGTTTTGTGTGAGGGTTGAATCTCTTCACCGGCACAGTTTCAACAGCACATGTAGTTAAACAGTGTGTGAACGACGTGTTGAATTCATTAATTATGTTCCCCAAACGAAGTTGGGGAACATATTGTTTTTACTCTGTTTCTTATTATTATTATTATTATTATTTTTCTTCTTCCTGGGAAAATCTTTTCCGCGAATGATCTTGTAAACTACACATCTGACTAAGGTGAAACCTTTTTTAGGGTCAGTAGGCATGTTATGTAGATTTGCGGAACGAAGGTCATTTTGCGCGCACGTGCTTGCAAGAGCGTGCACGTGCAACGCGTGAAATGACCAATATAATGAATATTGCCGTAACTTTTTAAATTTTAGATAAAATGTTTTGAAACTCATAATATAAGGATATATTAGTAGCATAGACAAGATGACATGGTCAAAATTGCAAGATCTCACGCGCATGCACATGCGCTTCGCTCTGATTGGCTGAAACTAAAGTCTCGATATCTTTCTTGTTTTTTTGATAAAATCATTTGAAATTTTGAATATAGTCATACATAAGGGAGATCTAAAGCCTGGTATAAAAGAATTGTCATGAAAGAATGTGCATGCACGTGTGCTTGCAAGAGCGCGCACGTGCAACACTAGAAATGTCCAATATAATTGATATAAACGTAACTATTTAATTAGGTCTTTCCACCTTTCTGTGGAAAGACCTATTGATATTCTTCTGTTTATTATTATTCTTTTTTATTAGGTCTTTCCACCTTTCTGTGGAAAGACCTATTGAAATTCTTCTGTTTATTATTATTCTTTTTTATTTTTTTTATTATTTTTCCGCCGCATGTTTTTTTGTTTGAAGATTTATCAAAAAGATTTATAGTCCATAAGAATGTACTCCTTGAAAGATTATTGCAGTTCACCCTGCGTAAATGAACCTTGACCCCTATCGAAGTTATTGCCCCTTTTGCAAGAAATGCTTGTTATCGCTACTCCTCTGAAACCGTAAACCGTAGAGGTATGAAACCTTCACCAATGTCTTCGACTAATTAAGTGGACTCTTCAATCTATTCATTGCGAAAGCATTCAGTGAACCCTTCAATGAGTTATTCCCCCTGAAACTTTTTGAATTTTACAAATAATTAAAAATTTTCAAAACGAGAAGTCGTAGAGACATGGGACCAACTGCATAAGATTCATTGACCTTTGACCTTAAAATTCATGTAAAGGTCAAAGGTCAAGGTCATTCCAAAAATGATAAAATAATCTCTTTTTGTATCTCTTTTGTCTTTCACAATATACTTAATGTCTATGCATCATTAATATGTATTCTTAAAACTGTTTCAAAGATTTCATTCTTGTCCCCTAAGAATAACCCTTTTATAAGTTATTGCCCCTTGTGCGAAAAACCTTGTTATCGCTTCTCCTCCGAAACTGTAGACCCTAGAGACACCAAACCTTCACTAATGTCTTAAGGGTCTTTAGACCTAACTTCACTGTATAAGTGCAAAAGAATCTGATGACCCCTTATATGAGTTATTGCCCTTTAACTTCTTTGTACTTACTATTAAACCTTATAACATTAAAACTATAAGTCGTAGAAGCATGGGGTCAATTGCATTGTGACCCTTGACCTTTGACCTTGAATATTTTTCAAGGTCAAGGTCATTTCAATTTTTTTTTATTTTTAATTTTTGCTATCCTTTAAGACAATTTTGGTTTCTTATTCATGGAATTTAATTTTAAAACAAAATTGAAATTCAAAGAAGGTGGAAAGACCTCTTATTGTTCTTTGAACAATAAGTCTCCTAGTTAGGTCTTTCCACCTTTCTGTGGAAAGATCTCTTGAAATGCTTATGTTTATTATTATTCTTTTTCCGCCGGACTTTTGAAACCGCAAGACTTATCGAAAAACTTTGTAGTTCATGATACTGGATATCAAAAGTTATTCAGAAAAATGACCCAACGTATTTGAACTTTGACCCCTTACTCAGTTATTACCCCTTTTGTCGTAAAGCTTGTTATCGCTACTCCTCCGAAACCGTAAACCGCAGAGTTTCCAGACCTTCACCTATGTCTACGACTTACTTAGTAGACTTCAATCCTTCATTGCGAAAGGATTCGTAAACTCCTATGATGAATTATTGCCCCTGAATGTTTGCGATGTTTAGGAATCTAAAAATCTTTTCTTAAACAACATGTCATAGAGACATGTGGCCAACTGCAAAAGATTCTTTGACCTTTGACCTTAAAATTGAGGTCAAGGTCAAAGGTCAATGTCATTCACAATATGAAAAATTAAGCCCTTTTTATACCTCTTTTGTTCTTCACCAAATTTTAAACATCTTTGCATCTCCAATATGTACTCTTAAAACCATTTCAGAGATTTCATTCTTGTCCCCTAAGATTGACCCCTCTGAAAGTTAGTGCCCCCTTCAGTGTAAACCCTTGTTATCGCTACTACTCCGAAACCGTAAACCGTAGAAGTACGAAACCTTCAACAATGTCTGCGACTAATTTAGAACACTTCTCATTCCATTAGTGCGAAAGAATTCGTAAAGCATTTTAAGTAGTTATTGCCCCTACCAGTTTATGATGTTTATGAAGAGCTAAAAACTTCTTAACGACAAGTCGTAAAGACATGGGCCCAACTGCATGAGATCTTTTGACCTTTGACCTTGAAGAATAGGTCAAGGTCAAAGGTCAGGGTCATTGGAATACTAGAGAAATTGTCTATTTAAGCTATAAAAAAAAATCCAAATGACCTTGACCTTGATATTTGACCTTGACCTTTGACCCCTTACTCAAAAAGTAATCAAGAAATATTCATTACCTTTATCTAGATTCATCTTCAAGTGTTAATCTCAAGTTTATCTCTCTCTCTCTCTCTCTCTCTCTCTCTCTCTCTCTCTCTTTGATGACCTTGACCTTTGACCTTGATAAATGACCTTGACCTTAGACCCCCTATTGACCCAAAGGTCATAATCAAGCTTAAGGTCCTTGAGGTATTTGCAACTCTTACTCTAACAAATACTTATACCCCCCCCCTTTTCTTAAAAAAAAAAAATCAACAGCAGCATAGAGAAAATGTCTACAAGTCAAAAGTCACGATATATCGACATAAGATTCGGAGTAAAAGCAAGAAGAGACCTTAAAGAAAGTGTCCTGAGAGTTTTGAGGTGAGTCTCTAAAACATTATGAAATTCTAGTGAAAATTGGCAAAATCTGCATTTTTTTTCTGTCTGAAATTTAGTTATTGCTGAGCATAAAAATTAATTAAAGCCCGTATTGGCTATTTCTGCAATTGTTATTAATATCATTCGATTCTCCTGCTCTATTACGACATTTTAATGCCAAGTATTCTTGCTTTCTTTAGAGTATGGAATTTATTTCAAATTTTTTTGGATTTAATATTAATGGAATGAATTTTGATTTCATCTGAAATTTGATTTTTTTTTTTCTAGAATAACACAATCCCAAGAAATAGCGACTTTCAGCATAGTAAAAAGAAATACACGTTTCTTCCTTGTGTTTCCCATCTAGAATTACATGTTTATAATTTTATTTATGCTACTTACAATGAATTTCATGCTTATTTCGGTCAGGAATGTTAAAATCCGAACCCGATTCTCTGTTTTCCTTTTCCATAATTACAAACTGCCTTGCATCTCTCGCTCATCTTTCTCACATGCTCTTAAATAATTTATCGCCATCCATTTCAAACATATAACAACTCATATCGGATATTTTCAAACATCTCTTTAATACATGTATAATGCACATATGATGCAGGTACACGTGGGACATTTCACAACGTTTTCACTTACGCTTCCGTCTTGATGCGCATATCAAATGCATGTTATTCATATTAATAGGTATATCATAATTTTAATCAGACCTTACCCCTTACATCTTAACTCGAAAACAATCTCATTCAAGCTCATATATACACCTAGGAGCGTGTTACAATGTTCTTTTATGTGCTCTCTTTGCGTGATCAATGAATTCGTGCTTATCCCCGAGTCGACTACAAACAATCAAGGAAGTCTATTTACGGTAAAATTATACCAACTGCGAGCCCGATCTAAAATCCTAGTAGAGAAATGAGAATTTTGCTGTTTTATTTATTTTCTTGCTTTTTTCCTACTTTTTTCAGCCCAAATGATATTGAAACACTTAAAAAGGTGGAAAGACGTCTTATTGTTCTCTGAACAATTAGTTTACTAGTTTTTTTTATTATTTTTCCGCCGCATGATTTTTTGTTTGAAGATTTATCGAAAAGATTTATAGTCCATAAGAATGTACTCCGTAAAAGATTATTGCAGTTCACCCTGCGTAAATGAACCTTGACCCCTTTCGAAGTTATTGCCCCTTTTGCAAGAATTGCTTGTTATCGCTACTCCTCTGAAACCGTAAACCGTAGAGGTATGAAACCTTCACCAATGTCTTCAACTAATTAAGGGGACTCTTCAATCTATTCAGTGCGAAAGCATTCGGTGACCCCTTCAATGAGTTATTGCCCCTGAAACTTTTTAAATTTAACAAAAAATTAAAAATTTTCAAAATAACAAGTCGTAGAGACATGGGACCAACTGCATATGATTCATTGACCTTTGACCTTCAAATTCATGTAAAGGTCAAAGGTCAAGGTCATTCCAAAGATGAGAAATTTAGCTCTTTTTATATCTCTTTTGTCTTTAAACATATACTTAATGTCTATGCATCATTAATATGTACTCTTAAAACTGTTTCAAAGATTTCACTCTTGTCCCCTAATATTAACCCTTGAAAAAGTTATTGCCCCTTGTGCAGAAAACCTTGTTATCGCTACTCCTCCAAATCCGTAGACTGTAGAGACACCAAAACTTCACTAATGTCATAAGGGTCTTTAGGCCTAACTTCACTGTATAAGTGCAAATGGATCTGATGACCCCTTATATGAGTTATTGCCCTTTAAGTTTTTTGTACTTACTATTAAACCTTATAACTTGAAAAGTATAAATCATAGAGGCATGGGGACAACTGCATTGTGACCCTTGACCTTTGACCTTGAATATTTTTTCAAGGTCAAAGGTCAAGGTCATTCATTTGTTTTGTTAAATTTTCATTTTTTCTATGCTTTAAGGGAGTTTTGGTTTCTTTTGCTTGGAATTTAATTATTCTTTTTTATTAGGTCTTTCCACCTTTCTGTGGAAAGACCTCTTGAAATGCTTCTGTTTTTTATTATTCTATTTCTCACCTTATGTTTTGACACCGTAAGACTTATCGAAAAACTTTATAGTTCATGATACTGGATATTTAAAGTTATTCCGAAAAATGACCCCCCATATTTTAACTTAGACCCCTTACGCAGTTATTGGCCCTTTCACCGTTAAGCTTGTTATCGCTACTCCTCAGAAACTGTAAATCGTAGAGATATAAAACCTTCACCATTGTCTTCAACTAATTTAGGAGACTTTTCAATCTATTCATTGTGAAAGTTTTCTTTGACCCCTTCAATGAGTAACTGCCCCTGAAAGTTTATAAAGTTTACAAAAAATTAAAAATTTTCAAAACGAAAAGTCGTAGGGACATGAAACCAACTGCGTAACATTCAATGACCTTTTGCCTTCAAATTCATTTCAAGGTCAAAGGTCAAGGTCATTCCAAATATGAGAAATAAATTTCTCTTAATAGCTCTTATGTCCTTAAACATATACGATCTATCTTATGTCTTTGATATGTACTTTTGAAACTCTTTAGAAGATATAAATCTTGGCCCCTAAGATTGACCCTTTGAAAAGTTGTTGCCCCTTGTCCTAAAAACCCTTGTTATCGCTACTCCTCTGAAACCGTAAACCGTAAAGGTATGAAACCTTCACCAATGGCTTTGCCAAATTATGGGGATTCTTCAATCTATTCATTGCAAAAGTATCCGGTGACCCCTTCAATGAGTTATTGCCCCTGAAACTTTTTGAATTTTACAAATAATTAAAAAATTTCAAAACAAGAAGTCATAGAGACATGGGACCAACTGCATAAGATTCACTGACCTTTGACCTTAAAATTCATGTAAAGGTCAAAGGTCAAGGTCATTCCAAAAATGAGAAAATTAGCTTTTTTTGTATCTCTTTTGTCTTTCAACATATACTTAAGGTCAATGCATCATTAATATGTACTCTTAAAACTGTTTCAAAGATTTCATTCTTGTCCCCTAAGATAAAACCTTTTAAAAGTTATTGCCCCTTGTGCGAAAAACCTTGTTATCACTACTCCTCCAAAACTGTAGACCCTAGCTACACCAAACCTTCACTAATATCTTAAGGGTCTTTAGACCTAACTTCACTGTATAAGTGCAAATAATCTGATGACCCCTTATATGAGTTATTGCCCTTTAACTTCGTTATACTTACTATTAAACCTTGTATCTTGAAAACTATAAATGGTAGAAGCATGGGGTCAATTGCATTGTGACCCTTGACCTTTGACCTTGAATATTTTGTCAATATCAAAGGTCAAGGTCATTCCAAAAATTCGAAATTAAGCTCTTTTTATATCTCTTTTGTCTTTTAACATATGCAAACAGTCTCTGCATTATTAATATTTACTCTTTAAACTATTTCAAAGATTTCATTTTTGTTCCACAAGATTGATCCTATCAAAAATTATTGCCCCTTATGCGAAAAACATTGTTATCGCTACAACTTCAAAACTGTAGACCGTAGAGGCATGAACTCTTCACTAATGTCTTAAGGGTCTTTAGGCACACCTTCATTGAATAAGTACTAAAGGATTTAATGACCCTTTATATGAGTTATTGCCCTTTAACTTCTTTGCACTTAATATTTAAACTTATAACTATAGAACTAAAAGTCGTAGAGGCATGGGGTCAATTGCAATGTGACCCTTGACCTTTGACATTGAAGATCTGATTAAGGTCAAAGGTCAAGGTCATTTCAAAATTTTATTTTTTTTTTAATTTTCATTTTCTT
This sequence comes from Saccostrea cuccullata, assembly GCF_032062105.1. Classification (NCBI taxonomy): domain Eukaryota; kingdom Metazoa; phylum Mollusca; class Bivalvia; order Ostreida; family Ostreidae; genus Saccostrea; species Saccostrea cuccullata. Next base: position 14,487 of record NW_026922540.1, read on the forward strand.
TTTTAAGCCATTTCCCTTCAAATTAAATTGAAGAGTTAAATATAAAACTATAAGAAATTTAAAAAGGTGGAAAGACCTCTTATTGTTCTGTGAACAATAAGTCTCCTAGTATTTTTTTTATTATTTTTCCGCCGCATATTTTTTTGTTTGAAGATTTATCGAAAAGATTTATAATCCATAAGAATGTACTCTTTAAAAGATTATTGCATATCACCCTGCTTAAAAGAACCTTGACCCCTTTCGAAGTTATTGCCCCTTTCGCAAGAAATGCTTGTTATCGCTACTCCTCTGAAACCGTAAATCGTAGAGGTATGAAACCTTCACCAATGTCTTCGACTAATTAAGAGGACTATTCAATCTATTCATTGCGAAAGTATTCGGAGACCCCTTCAATGAGTAATTGTCCCTGAAACTTTTTGAATTTTACAAATAATTAAAAATTTTCAAAACTAGAAGTCGTAGAGACATGGGACCACTTGCATAAGATTCATTGACCTTTGACCTTAAAATTCATGTAAAGGTCAAAGGTCAAGGTCATTCCAAAAATGATAAAATAATCTCTTTTTGTATCTCTTTTGTCTTTCAACATACACCTAATGTCTATGCATCATTAGTATGTACTCTTAAAACTGTTTCAAAGATTTCATTCTTGTCCCCTAAAATTAAACCTTTTCAAAGTTATTGCCCCTTGTGCGAAAAGCCTTGTTATCGCTACTCCTCCGAAATTGTACACCCTAGAGATACCAAACCTTCACTAATGTCTTAAGGGTCTTTAGACCTAACTTCATAATATAAGTGCAAAAGAATCTGATGACCCTTTATATGAGTTATTGCCCTTTAACTTCTTTATACTTACTATTAAACCTTGTATCTTGAAAACTATAAATGGTAGAAGCATGGGGTCAATTGCATTGTGACCCTTGACCTTTGACCTTGAATATTTTGTCAAGATCTAAGGTCAAGGTCATTCCAAAAATTAGAAATTAAGCTCTTTTTATATCTCTTTTGTCTTTTAACATATGCAAACAGTCTCTGCATTATCAATATTTACTCTTAAATCTATTTCAAAGATTTCATTTTTGTTCCACAAGATTGACCCTATCAAAAATTATTGCCCCTCATGCGAAAAACATTGTTATCGCTACAACTTCAAAACTGTAGATCTTAGAGGCATGAACTTTTCACAAATGTCTTAAGGGTCTTTAGGCACACCTTCATTGATTAAGCACTAAAGGATTTAATAACCCTTTATATGAGTTATTGCCCTTTAACTTCTTTGCACTTAATATTTAAACTTATAACTATAGAACTAAAAGTCGTAGAGACATGGGGTTAATTGCAATGTGACCCTTGACCTTTGACCTTGAAGATCTGATCAAGGTCAAAGGTCAAGGTCATTTCAAAATTTTATTTTTTTTTAATTTTCATTTTCTTTTTTAAGCCATATCCCTTCAAATTAAATTGGAGAGTTAAATATAAATTAAACTATAAGAAATTTAAAAAGGTGGAAAGACCTCTTATTGTTCTGTGAACAATAAGTCTCCTAGTTTTTTTATGAAATGTTTTGAAAGTTATAATATAAGGATATATCAGAAGCATAGACTAGGTGACATGGTCAAAATAGTAAGATCTCACGCGCATGCACGTGCGCTTCGCTCTGATTGGCTGAAACTAAAGTCTCAGTATCTTTCTCGTTTTTCGACAAAATCCTTTGAAATTTTGAACATGGTTATACATTATAAAGATCTACAGCATGATATATAAGAATTATCATGAAAAGCATGCGCATGCATGTATGCTGCAATCTGATTGGCTGATAATTTAATTGTCTATAACTTTCTTAGTTTTCAACGAAACGGGATAAAATTTAGAATATGAATAGGTATCATAGATTCCTACATAATGGTACTATCAAAATTGAATGCACGAACATTCTTTCATGCAAGTGCGCGCGCGAAATACGCAAAAGGGCCAATATTTTTAAAAAACATTAAAATGTATATTGTAAAGATTTTTTTATTTATTCTCACGATATATAGATATGCTAATTGTTTAGACAACTTGCTATGATCATCTTGCATGTACATGCACGTGCGTGCGCGTACAATGCGTTAAATGACATATAGTTGATATCATTATACCTTTTATAATTCTTTGATGAAATTCTTCGATACTGATCATATTTTGTAAAATGTCGTGCAGGAATTAGGCACAAAAAGGGATTTGGGGAGCGTTTGGGGATCATCTGTAACGGTCCCCGTTACAATTAGCACTAGTTTCACTTTGTGTTGGGGAATAATGTTCTTAAATCTAGTTTCTAATTGTTCTGCTACATGTAAGTCGAAGGAACGTATTTCATTTTCTTTAATTTTGTGCCACGCAGGTGAGCTATCATTCAAATTTTCAAGTTTATGTTGTTTGCTATTTACATCGAACACGGCTATCACAGGTAAATGATCCGAAGTACTCGATATCATTCCATCCTCTAGAATGTCATAGGATCTTAGTAACATTCCCATGTATGTATCGGTAAAAAAGTAATCTAGCGTAGTTTGGTTTGTAGTAAAGGTACATGCATACTTAGTAGTACACAAAAGGTCACTTGCATATGGACAATAAAGATTATTTTTTTCTACAAATTTTATCAATTCTTTTGACTTATAAGAATTACAGCGACCCATGTCTCTTTCCAAACAGCTAGCATTAAAATCACCTCCTATTATTACATGACCGTAACTAGAATAATAATCATATAATTCTTGTAATTTTGCTATTTCATCTTTGTAAAAATCGATTGCATTCTCAGCTGGAAGGTGCACCCCAACAATATATATTTTACCTACATTAGTATTTCTACACTCGATACATTTAATTCTAGAAGAATCAATATCTATTTTCATAACATTAAATGAATAGGATTTTCTTATAAGTAATGCAACACCAGATTTTCCATGAAGCTCATTTGCCTCTTGATTCTCACATTTACTAAATGCAAAGTAAAAGGGTCTATGCTGTTTAAGTACCCAGAATATTTAGGTGCAAGTTTGTGTTCTGTTAAAATTGCAACATCACACTTGACATTCTTTAATACATTTGTGAGACACATCGTTGAGGATATGACTCCCCTGATATTCCAGTTCAATAGCCTTAATTGCATTATCAAAAATAGAATACACACAAAGTTCATAATCTTAACTATGCTGTATGTACAATGTAAAAATGTGACAACTAACATGTCTAGTATTCAGAGTCCCAATCTTCATGTGTCTTGCGCTGGTCGCATAAGTTAAACCATTCTTGCTCACAATACCATTTTCGACCACGAATTCCTTCTGGCCAGAATCCAGGAGATTCAACGATTTCTGAGCACAATGGAAAAATGTTAATTTTGGCCGTCCTGGCTGAAAATCGGCCCCTCGGTTTGAATAAGGCAAGATGCGTCACGCGGACACCTTTATTTTCAAGATAGTTCTTTATACATGTACCATCATACGTTGTTTCCTCATCTACACCGGATAGAAAGTAACGAGCTGCTTTTTTATATGTGACCCCCTTAAAAGCATCTTTGTGTATGCTTTTAGCTTGCTCATGTTGTGTGGTTGATCGTCGACCGTAATTGTACAGGTGTCCCCTTTATAATTCACCGATCTGGCATATTTCTGCGTGTGGTATTCAAATCATGACGGCGAGTCGAACACGTTTATCGCAGGGATATTACTGTTATTATCTGTCCTTTTAAAGCTAGGGGCGCTCTCAGGGGTATTGGACTTTTCAAGGGTTGAAACCATTCCGTCCTCATGGGACGAATCAGCATCATTTGTGTCAAGTGGGTTATCCATACTAGCGCGTATGGACTGGATACCTTCAATTATCTGTGTGGAATTGGGTATAACCGTTTTTTCACAGTCGTCAGATCCCCGGTGCCCTGTCTGTTTGATTTCATCGGAATGTTTGGACAGAACGCTTGCATATGTTTTGTTTGGGCTCATTAAATTGACCTGTCGTTGGAAATTTTGCGTAACCTTTTTGAGTCGTTTGAGATCAGTTGCTGTGTTAGTTTTGAAAGTCTGACATTCTAACTGTTCATCTTCAATACGTTTAAAATTGCTGTTTGCAAGCTTTTGGAATCAGTCATATTTTGTGAATTTTGATGTTGATTCAGCCTTTAATTGTTCATAATCGTGAGAAAGTTGGTCATGCTGAGATCTGAGAGTTTGAATGGAGACACGAAGTTCGATCACATTGATTTTTGAGATGTCACAAGGAACAGGAGTTGATTTGCTTTTGTCAAAGATTTCGTGGATACTGGATTTTTCGCCGTGCGCAAACATATTTAACATATAACAGTCTCTCGCATACTTCATACTACAGGTACTACTTTTGGTAGTTTTCCTGTTAATGAGTTTCCCTTTTGGACAATCGGGGAGTTTCAATATACGTGAATGTAAAACATTCCGATACGACCACACCCTGCTTTCATCATTGAGACAAAGTTCAAGTAGCTTGCTAATATAAGTGTCTTTTGGCAAATTATGGAGTAAGTTATCGAAGTTCTGAAATTCCGTAACTTCGGACCCCACGCCCTCCCTACAAAAAAAAATCCACAAAGTACATATCCTTAGACAAAGTAAATCTGCTGTTTATAAGACATGAATAAATAGTTGTTCATTCATTTAGCGTTAGTGTTACGGTTATATTGAAAGAAATGAAAAAGTACTTCCCGTTGATTGCCTCATTACTGCTTTCCATATCACTTTCCATTCTGTAAATAAGCGCACAAAACAAAATCAAACTAGTGCTAATTGTAACGGGGACCGTTACAGATGTTCCCCAAACGCTCCCCACCTCCCTTTTGGTGCCATATTCCCTATAAGCTTCATTAAATAAGACAAACTCTATGCATTTGAGACTTTAACAACGTTTACCTAGAAGTGTACCAATTTCATTCAAATTTTAGCATTGCACGCGTGCGCATGTGAATGCATGTGCGTAATGACCATATAATCTTGTCTTTACAATCTATAGATTTTAACATACTGAATATCAAAGTATTAAATCCAAACGTATTAAAAAATTTGCTAATTCAAGTGTATTTTTGATTTTACTCATTTCACGTGCACGCACGTGCTCACATGAGCATGGCGACCATACTTTCTTGTAGAAGTCCTTTACATCTATCGATTTTCTAAATCCCACCCCGTTTGGTTGAAAACCAAGGCAGTTATAGCTGTTCAAAGTTTCAGCCAATCAGATTGCAGCGCACGTACATGCACGTGTATGCATGTGCATGGTGACCATGTCTTCTTGTAGAAGTCCATTATATCTATCCATGTTCCAAATCCCATCCTGTTTGGTTGAAAACCAAGGGAGTTATAGCTTTTTAAAGCATAAGCCAATCAGATTGCAGCGCACGTGCATGCATGCGTTTTCAAAATAATTGCTATATATCTTATTGT
>NW_026922541.1:0-19798 GCF_032062105.1 Saccostrea cuccullata
TATCTTCTAAATGTGTTTTCAAATCTTGAGGAACACATTCCTTAAACATTTCTACCAGGATGACTTGACGTAAATTAACAAAAGTTTTATCAAGTTTCTTAGATGTAAACCAGTGATCGAATAAATCTTCTTTCTCTCGTGAAATTTCAACAAATGTTTGACTATCAAACTTTCTATACTTTCTGAACTTTTGTCTATACGCTTCAGGTACTAATTCATATGCTTTTAATATTGCTGCTTTGACCCTCTCAAAGTCTGAACTCTCAGCTACCCCTAGTGCAGAGTATACCTCAGCTGCTTTGCCAACCAGTACACTTTGTAACATCGTTGACCAAACATTTCGTGGCCATTTAAGATTCTCTGCGACCTTTTCGAATTGGGGAAAATATTTGTCTACAGATTTTTCTTGAAATTTTGGAACTAATCTGATGTTTTTTGCTGCGTCAAATTCAGTTTGGACAACTGACGGTTCTGGTTGGTGCTGTAATTTTAATTTCTCTAATTCAAAGTTCATTTCACGCTCTCTTTCTCGCTCTTGTCTTTCTAATTTGCCTAATTCAAATTTTCGTTCACGCTCTCGTTCTTCTCTTTCTCGCTCTCGCTCTTCATTTTCTCTTTCTCGATCTTCTCTTTCTAATTTTTCTCTTTCAAATCGCATTTTCTCTAACTCTACTTGAAACTGATATTCTGCCATTTTATAAGAGCCTAACTCTGATTTAACTGTATATTCTGGAAGATCGTATTTTTTAAAGATGTTTTCTTCTACTAGTTTGTTTGCAACCTTTATTCTAATGTCTTGCTTTTTCTGAGAGGATTTAACATCTAACTCAAGATGCAAACCTAATGCGATCAAGTTCATCCTTTTTTAACATCAAAAACCTGAACACTTGGTGAATTAAGAAAGTCTGTGACCGAAAACACCATGTTGATTTCTGCTGGCTTATAATTTAATTTAAAGATTCAATTAACAAAATTCTGACAAAAAAATTGCAAAAGTGAAATAAATTCTTGATCCCGGACGAGCCCCCAATTCCGTTATGGGTCAGAATAACTCTAAATGCCATCAAAGATCAATCACACAGTTTAAACTTAACAATAATTTATTTACAGTAATATATACAAATCATAAAGTACAAACTTAGCAAGAATCTAAAAATACATACATCAGAGTGTCCGTTGCTGCACACAATGTTCCAGTGAAAATATATCCCGGCTATACCTCAATGGTGCTTATACGACAAAAGTAAGTATCCATCGAATGGACAGGGTATTTATACAGTATCATAAATCTAGAATATTCTAGAAGTTGTTAAAACATGATATTACTAGAACAATCTGGACATACACAAATTCTAAGAATGTTCTAGAAAAAATGACCAAACATGTTGTCCACTCTGGAATATTCAAGAAACTTAATTATTAATAATATACATGATGAAACAATACAAATACAACACACCTCACAACAGATGTCACTGAAATTTCTGGTTATTTTATACTAGCTGCTTACAGATTATTATACCCCCGCTTGAAAAGCGGGAGGGTATATAGTAATCGGGATGTCCGTCCGTCCGTCTGCCTGTTACGCTTCGGGGTATCCATCTCTTATCCGCAACGCCTCTCATACTCGTGATCACTGAATGAAATTTGATGAAACTTTCACAGAATCTTTATTACATATTTCCATTGTGCACCTCCTAATTTACTTTTTGATCTGACACATATATTAGGTTTCCCACAAAAAAACATGGATACTCCCATTAAATTCGTAAAGGAGGCGGGGTATCATTTAGAGAGCTCATTGCTCACAGTACCTGTAGTTTTATTGTAGAACTTGCCCTTGAAAACTCGAATGGACTTGGTTGGCACGCGGTAGAAAAAGCCTTAGGACTTTAAACACTGACCTTTTTTAGATTGTTTGAAATACATGTATATTAGAAAGATATCATATCAAAGTAATTAAGAACATGTTTCCATACCTTTTTCAAATTTTTATTTAAAGTTGTTTTAAATGTCTAAAAAAAACCCCCACCTTTTCACATCTTCGCTACCCAAGGGTTTCTGATACGCCACTCTCCTCATGGTTATGAGGAGAGTAGCGTATAAGAAACCCTTGGCTAGCGAAGATGACCTTTTCAACAATTTCAAAAGTTATGTATTTTGTTAATCATCCATAACTCGTCCGATTAATTTACCGATATTTACGTCATTTTTCCCCAGATGTTTCAGATTTCTCAGCCAGGAAAGGATGGCGTGCTAACCTTTAGTAAATTTTGATGAACCATATTGTGAAATCAATATTTTTCACAATATCAATATTTTCACCACATTGAACTCGGAAAAAGATACTAGTACCTTATTGTCTGGACGAATTTGATATATGTTCTAACAAATAGTAGGCAAAACAGTTCTCTCAAGTTTGTTCTTCGCTTAGGAAAAGATATTTGTGTCGGTATATATGCACCGACTGTTCGAGATTAGAATGCCCCCCCCCCACCCCAAAATGTCCAACAAGCCCCGGGTTAAATATGGGGGGTCCTTTCCACAAGTACCTCATAATATTAAGCTTATTTCAGTGTATTACACATTGTGTAATTAACTGCAAATAACCATTTTTCCATCTCACTTCTAAGGGCAAATCATTCTAACAGCATAAAACTACCCTACAATTAGAACTCTTTAGAATACAGTGTTTAAAGCTTCCTTAATACATTTTTACATTAACTGTTGCAACATACCTTTATGTTTTAGAACTTCTTGGATTCTCCATGACAAACAATAGACATTGACATTAAAACATCTCTTGCATCAGCATCCTCAAATAATATCTGCAATTTCTGGTGTAAGAAGTTTGACTGATTGCCGCAGGAATTTTTATACTCCCCTCTTGAAAAGCGGTAGGGTATATGGTAATCGGGATGTCAGTCCGTACGTCTAGCTGTACGTCCGTTTATCTGTTACGCTTTGGGGTACCCATCTCTTATCCGCTACTCCTCTCATACCACTGAATGAAATTTGATGAAACTTTCACAGAATCTTTATTACATATTGTCATTGTGCACCTCCTATTTTACTTTTGATCCGACACATATTTTGGGTTTCCCATAGCAAAACATGGACACTGTCATTTATACACATATGGCGGGCGGGGGGTATCAGTTAGTGAGCTCATTGCTCACAGTACTTCTAGTTTTACTATATAAAAATAAAAGAAATATTTATTTAGAAGTTTTATAACATACATGTACACACTCTAGAATAGCATGTAAAATAATTATTCAGTATAATGAATTTTATTATACCCCCCGCTTGAAAAGTGGGAGGGTATACTGTAATCGGTATGTCCGTCCGTCTGTCTGTTACGCTTTGGGGTACCCATCTCTTATCCGCAACTCCTTTTATACCACTGAGTGAAATTTAATGAAACTTTCATAGAATCTTTATTACATATTGCCATTGTGCACCTCCTACTTTACTTTTTGATCCGACACATATTTTTGGTTTCCCGGCCACAGCAAAACAGGGACTTTTTCATTATAATCATATGGAAGGCAGGGGGTATCATTTAGTGAGCTCATTGCTCACTGTTCCTCTAGTTTTATTTTAATAGTCATATGCACACGCAAATTTCAGTACTTTTAGAAAATATGTACTTATTTTTGAAGTTGGCTCTTCCAATTTGTTTTCCTTTTTTAAATGAAAAATTGGGAGAACAAAATAAAGAGAAGGCAATTCATAAAAAAGAGAACAATTTGGACCTAAATAAGGTATGATTGATATGATTCCTTCATTATACCCCCCGCTTGTAAAGCGGAAGGGTATAAAGTCTGGTCTGATTTATAGAAAAAAAATAATTCTAACGGCAAATGATTATTATTTGGTCCAGCATGGTTTTTTGACCTATTTCGAGTATGCTGAACTCGAAAAAATATGCTGGCCTTCATGAAAATGGCGTTAAAGAGGTCAAAATGGCGATTCAAAATGGCGGGCATAAAATTTTTCTAATTTTCTCTTAATATCGTTCAAAAAGGAGAAATAATGTGTGAAAATCTTACTGAGTGTAATACAAGTATAAAAATGATAATAGAATGCTAACATTATTAGTTTAACTCAGAAAATTTAGTCGTTTCTACACTTAATTCGAATTTTCTCTGATTTATTTGTCTATTGTTCTATATTCTGCTTTGTTCAGGATTTTACATTTGCAAATATCCATACACTGCAGATTGTATTTTTTCCTCTACATCTTACTATTCTACAATTGAATGTTGGTGCAGTTGTAAGTTAAAAGTCAAAATGGCGATTCAAAATGGCGGATATTCCTATTTTTCAAATTATTTGTCAATGTCGTTTACATAGGAGAAAGGATTTATGAATATCTTACTGAGCGAGTACAACTAACTATATAAAATTCCAATAGAACACTAATATGATTACTTTAAATCGGAAAATTTAGTAGTTTAAATTTAAAATGTGTTAAATAGCTCAAAAACTGCTTATTTTTGAGTCGTTTTGCAGAAAATAAATTATAGTTTGTTTTTTTTATATATATATATTATTAGTCCATTAAATATGAACAAACAAAAAATACTAGAAAAGATTCATTTTTTCTGGAAATAGTTAAAACAAACTCGACTTAAGAGTTTCCAAATTTCCCCCCTCGTATTTGACCGTGTTCCAAAGACTTTGAGCCCCCGTCCACATAAAATCACTCCTGAATCCTGTCTTAACCAACTCGCATTTCCACCTCAACATCCCTCAGCACACCATCAAATATAACTGAAGAAATTCTTGTCCGATTTCATGGAATACTTTGTTCTAGCTTTTTAGCACTTATAAGAACTTAGTGTTATCTCCTAACGTCTTCTATTCCAGCTTTATTTACTATATGTTTCTGTCTGTCTTCGGAATTCTGGTATTTTCAACACTCAAGTAAAATGGTGCCCCGTGTCAAGGATGACAACCCGCTTGGCACGTAAAAGATCGTTTCTCTGGAGTTGGAAAAAGAGTAAGCTCACTGGGGGCCGCCAGAGAAACCAAAATCCTTCAAAAACCGATTATTTAAACTGATAGTCCGCCGAAACATGGCTGAAAAATTGCCGACTCGGCGTTAAACAATATACAATCAATCAATCAATCGACACTCAAGGAACAACATATTTATGTTCAAATGTTAAAAGTCTCAAAAACCTTATGCAAAATGAAGTAGAGGTATTGTGAGCAATTAGCTCCAATTCTCCAATATGAAACTTCATATTCAAACTTTATCATCTATAATCAAATTGTGTGCATATTTTGGTGAGAAAAGTTGTATAATTACGCAATTTAAGTGCGCCTGCAGATTCCTCGTGATTCCTATCACTTACAAGCTTTCGTACCAATAGGCCTAAGACATTTTTGACTTCGATCTAGTCAACACTTCTCTTGACAACAAAATTTTCTTGGACACTCCAAGAACTTTACAAGTCTACTTGAACAACACTTCTTTGTTAGGATAGTGTAAGGTTGTATCAAAAATCGAGGGAGGATTGAACACAATCATTTTCTTCTTTCAGATTTTGTAAATTTCAAAATTTTTAAATTTATATACATTATTCAATAAAAAATTGGTGGAGGAGGGCCGTTCACAACATGAAATATTTGAGAATGCAGTTGAATTTTTGACTGAGAATAACAAAATGCAAATGTAGGGACACAGAATCATAGCTGGAAAATCAAGAAAATTTATGGTTTACGTATATTATACTGATAATTCTTAATGAAGATGTTTATATTTGGATATTATACATGTAATATATTCAGATTTTTATGATATAACAATTATTAGCCCTCTAATTGGTCGTGGTTCATAATTTTAAAAATCATTCTAAGTTATGTTGCACTAGACCTTCCACACGAACATAAACATTTATTTTTTTTCTACACTGGACTAAAAATAGATCAAGAATTTCCATCAAATGATATGATTTAGCAGCCCTTGAACTACAATGTTACAATGTTCACTCGCCTTAATGCTCGGGGAATACTGCTCTTGGGGTAGCTTAATTTTCATATTGTCCTCAAAACAGCAATTATATATGATATTATTAACTTTTTATACGAAGATATGATAAGACGGGTAATAGGTAAAATGTCTTCGGAATTGTCGTCAAAAATTTATCTTAATAATAGAAGTAATTAAACAAAAATCCGTGTTATAAAAATCCTAAGTCATTAACAAAAATATCCTCCAACTTTCATTACATATTTGAACATCATTTCATGAATAAAGAAAAACCTGTAATTTTTTTTCTGCAAAACGAATCAGAATTAAGCAGCTTGGGTATTTTAAGAAATCGAGTGTATAAAACGTCATTTGAATTGCCATTTTGAACTAAATAACACATTTTAAATTTAAACGACTAAAATTTTCGATTTAAAGTGATCATATTAGTGTTTTATTGGAATTTTACATAGTTGTACTTTGCTCAATAAGATATTCACAAATCATTTCTCCTATGTAAACGACACTAAGAAATAATTTGAAACAAGGAATATCCGCCATTTTTAATCGCCATTTGACTTTTAACTTACAGCTGCACTAACATTCAATTGTAGAATAGTAAGATGTAGAGGAAAAAAATACAAATCCGCAGTGTATGGATGTTTGCAAATGTATAATCTTGAACAAAGAAGAAGAAAGAAACAATAAACAAATAAATCGGAGAAAATTCAAATTAAGTGTAGAAACGACTAAATTTTCTGAGTTAAACTAATAATGTTCGCATTCTATTATATTTTTTTTTTATAGTTTTATTACACTCAGTTAGAAATTCAGTCATTACTTCTCCATTTTGAACGACATTAAGAGAAAATTAGAAAAATTTTATGTCCGCCATTTTGAATCGCCATTTGGACCTCTTTAATGCCACTTCATGAAGGCCAGCATATTTTTTCGGATTCAGCATACTCGAATTAGGAAACCATGCTGGACCAAATAATAATCATTTGCCGTTAGAAGTTATTTCTAGCCTTCTTTTTAAAAATCGGGACCAGGCTAATATAGTAATCGGGATGTCCGTCCGTCTGTGTGTTACGCTTTGGGGTACCCATCTCTTATCCGCTACTCCTCTCATACCACTGAATGAAATTTGATGAACCTTTCACAGAATCTTTATTACATATTGCCATTGTGCACCTCCTATTTTACTTTTTGATCCGACACATATTTTGGGTTTCCCATAACAAAACATGGACACTGCCATTTATACACATATGGGAGGCGGGGGTATCATTTAGTGAGCTCATTGCTCACAGTACTTCTAGTTTATTATACCCCCGCTTGAAAAGCGGGAGGGTATATAGTAATCCTTATGTCCGTCCGTCTAGCTGTACGTCCGTCTGTTACGCTTTCGGGTACCCATCTCTTATCCGCAACTTATCTCATACAACTGAATATAATTCGATGAAACTTTCACAGAATCTTTATTACATATTTCCACTGTGACCTCCTATCTTAATTTTTGATCTGACACATATTTTATATTTCCCAGTAAGGAGTAAATAGACTAAATACTTATCTGTTTGAATTTTTTGTTTATTTCATTTTTCTCACTCCGTCGTGGGTGATGTTACATGTAAAATTAATTTCAGGCAGCATTACTTACACCATCGTCGCAAACCAAGGGAGTGGAGTCCGCAAGCTTCCTCAAACATAGAGAGAATCGATGTGAATCACCCGTGGGTTACCGACGATGTACTTACATAAGGAAAAAATTATATAATCATTTCAAGGTCTTTGACAATCATCTTTATTAACGCATCAATTAGAAATATACTTAATATATTTGAAACACTAGACTAAGTAAACTATGGCATCTGGTAAACAATTTTTCGATATAATTTGACATTACATTGAAACAATCCAATTAATTATGAAAACAAGAGACAGTATGGTTATGAAATTTTTATTAAAAGAAGTAAAATACAAAACAAGATTTAATATATTTTATATTAACACACGGATGAAGATAACTAATGATGATCAAGTCCATAAATTCAGAAAAACAAAACGTGACCAGGAACAAAATCGTGAACAGGGCAAAAACACAATATCCTAAGGAGACCAGCGGGTGGGATTAGTTGTTCCGGTAAAGCAGTTTTTATTCTAAATAAGACAAACAGAGCAACACGCTACATGTTACATTAGGGTAAAACTTCGGAAAAGATATACCCGGAACATTGTAATAAAAAAAACTAATAAAAATCTAGAGAGTTTTAGCGGTATTACGACTCAATGGTAGTTTACTTTTATTCATAGGACCATCATTCGTAACAGGTGTTCAAATTTATTTGAAGTCAAATGTTTAAAATTTGACTAGTTAAAATCCCGCGGGGGAGGAAATAATGTTTTTCACTGTTGACAGATTTATTCTGATGAAGTATATCATGTAGTTTTAACTGACAGTTAATAATTGGCGTATGACATAAAGAAAACATCTGCTTATGGCATGAATATACCTTCAAAATGTTGCAGTGAGTTTAGGAACAGACATATATGGCACGCCGATTGGTTCAAAAGTATTTTCTGCACAAAGATCAAGATTTTATACACGAGCTAGATGAAAAATATACACGAGTAAAATAAAAATGCACGTATAGTTAAAAATTGCACATAGTTTGAAAGACTTTAACACAAACACAACGAAAAATACACGAATACTAAATTTGTTTTACACGATTCAGGGGTATAAATGCACAAACAAAAATCAAAAATTGCACAAGCAGAGGAAACTAAAAATTACACAAACAATTTTACTGCGCATACAGCTGCGCATATCATTATTATGCACATAGAATATTCATTGTGATCTTGGTTTTCTGTACTCTTTATCTCTTCATGTATACTTAGCTGGATGTAATCGAGAATGGAAAATGGCATTGACGATGGCATGTGCTTTACTTTGCTTCTTTATTTCTTTGCTTAAACTCAATCCGATTTCTAGCTAATGCCAATCGAACAAATGAAGTGTTTCCATGTGATCTATATGTGAGAATACTTCAAAGTTTTTCGAAAATATTATGTTTTTTTTATATTGACAGAGATCCTAACCAATATATGGAGGTATTATTTGATGCCGGACAAAAATTATGACAAGAAGGAATCGTATAATGCGGATAAAAAAACCCATTGCATATGATGCACTCGACTCCGAACTAAAAGTACCTAACGATAAACAATACGGCTGACTAGGATCTTGATTTTCTAAAAAAAAAAAAAAACTGTTAGAATTATTTTGTTTGGTTTTTTATTTTAATAAACTCCCTGTAGCTTTTGAAAATTTCTAATCTATAGCTACGACTTTAACGGAAATTACTTGTATAAATATAAAATTAACATTTGCATAATCAAACGATTAATAAAGTTGATTCTTCATGAAATTGGCAGAATTATTGCTGATTATAATCATTAAGCTGTAGAATTAATTTTGGTACTTTTCATTTTTACCTATTTTATTTGTTTTACCACTCGGAATAGGAAATTATATATACCTATATTCACTTGTGCAGTTTTCGTTTTTACGTTTGTGTAATTTTCTCATTATATCGTGTAAATAAAATATTTTGTTGATTGTGTAGTTTTTGTATAGTTTGTGTAAATTTTAATAACTTTGTGTGTATTTTCTGCACTGTCGTTTTCACTCATTTTTCAAAATATAGGGTGACCTTTGAGTACTTAACTTTTTTACCTTAAAATATATATTTAAAACAGTATGAACTATCCCCAAAATTATTTTTATCAATTTTGCTCCATATGTGTCTTAAAGTCAATAAAACATACAATGTAATCAGTGATAATTTGTGGAAATTTCGCAAATTTGCATCGGTTGTTGTAAGTCATTATTGCCAAGGACGGTACCCATTTTTGATGCCCATTATATAATTTTTGTTTATTGAAATCTACATGTTCACCTGTCTACAAAACAGGCATTGATTGCTGTAAATTTCACATATTTCAGTCAATATATTTTTTGGATATTAAGAAGTTTTACAGCTGCTTTAATGAAGCGTTTAATTTTACTCTTGTTTACTGATTCTTGACCATTCATTTTCAATGCAGTGTCTCGAATAGCCCTTGTTTTCCATCTTCCCATGATGAAATAATGCGACGAGAAGTGATCACACAAAATGTTATCAATTCATTAAAGATTCAATAATGAGAGAAAGTCAAGCTTTATGTCATATGACTACTATGTTGTATGCCATCGAGCTAATGACATTATTTATTGAACGTCCCTCGTATATTTTTGGTCCATGTAGTCAATTTTTTTTTCCAAATGTAGGACAAAATTTGCTCAGGTAGCTTCATTCAGGTATTTTCTTTATTGTACTTCTAATGTAAAATAGTTTCCCTGATATTCACAATTCAAAAGTATCTTATAAGTAGCGAGTATTTAGGAACTTTCAGTATCATAACTATGCATTTGAATCAGTTTTTACATAATATTTATGATACTGTTTACAAAAAATGTACGATTTTTTATGTTGACATATGCTTCTGTTTATTAATAACGTCACCCATCTTAAATAATAATTATGGCGACTTATACATATTTGAAAATAATTGGTAAATTTAAACTTTATTAAATGAAAATAAGTTCAATTTTTGTACTTTTAACCATTAAAATTGTAAAGATGGAAAGACCTTAATGTCACAAACCTA
This sequence comes from Saccostrea cuccullata, assembly GCF_032062105.1. Taxonomy (NCBI): domain Eukaryota; kingdom Metazoa; phylum Mollusca; class Bivalvia; order Ostreida; family Ostreidae; genus Saccostrea; species Saccostrea cuccullata. Next base: position 10,703 of record NW_026922541.1, read on the forward strand.
CTTTAAAATATATTAGTATTTAAAAGATAAATGCCATCTTTAAAATCTGCAGATCTGCAGCTAGTTACTTAGTAATAAGGATGAACATTATATTTAATGATATCAACAAAACAAGTTGTGTTTGTGAAACACTATGCGCCCGGCGGCAACAAAGTTCGGAAAAAGCTATTTTAGCATTAAGGTCACAGTCAAGGTCACAAGGTCATTGACCTTGGTGTCATTTGAAAGAACTTAAGTAGTGAATTATGCATACCAAATATGAAGTCTCTATCTTTCATGGTTCAAAAGTTATGGTGAAGGTTAAGGTTCGGGACAAACAAACAAACAAACGGACGGACGGACGGACGGACAGACAGACAGACAGGACAAAAACAATATACGCCCTGGATCTATCGATCCGGGCGCATAAAAAGTGCAGACACTGGGCTTACATAAAAAACTAAATAGAACGAGTATCCTACCAGCATCATTTTGTTCAATGTATCCTAAACTCTGTCACCAGGGTCCTCTACAATATGCCAACGTATTAAAGAATCCCCCCTAGTTAAACCCTTCATACTTTTTTCTTAAATTTAAACAATAAAAATTGTATTAAAGAGTTCAAATAGTATTAAATTTCATGTTTAGAAAGGCATCAGCAATATACACAAAGAACGTTTTTATAACGTATTATATATCGTATACATGTATGTAAAAATGTTGCGCTTACGTTATCACAATGCGTAGTACATTGATGCAATTGGTTATAAAAAAAATAAAATAAGTTAGCTTTCAACATGGTAGTCATGTGGAACTTTGTAATAGACCTTCATAAAAATGACTGACAGTGTAAAAATGACCATGTTAACGCAGTTATGGAATAGCAGATAAGGGGAAAAGATGCTTACTGATTTCAATATGATACCTATAATATTGAATTAGTGTAAATTTGTTTTGTCGTTTTTTCTAACTTGATTGCTATAGTAGCTTTGAATGTAATTGTAGATTTTCAGCATGCATAAATTACGTCACAAGCGCTCTCATTTACAAACTGCATGGAATTTCCGGAAAGTGATGGAGTTAGGATATAGTGACGGATTTAGGGAGTTTGGCAATACTCAGTTATACAAATATAAAAATGCTAACAAAAGAATCTTTGCCATACATATATTTATGAATGTATGAAAAAGAAAATAATTTACGTGTCATATATTTTTGAAATTGCAGCATGCACGCTCTGTGGCCATAAAACTTAGATGAGCTCACTCTTGATCTCAGTCTCACTTTTCCACAAATACATGTACAAAAATGTACTATTATTTTTTTATAGGTAAAAGTGAAATTAGATCAAAAGTGCCCTGGAGCAAGGAGACGACATTTATCATCGATGCAGATAGCATTTAATACAATCAAAAATTAATTCTCTCTTTTAGTATTTTTTTTAGCCAAAAGCAGGCCCATTTTGACATTTTAAAGAAAGGTATAAATCCTGCATTTTAAAATTTGACTTCCCAAATAGTAGATTAGGGGATTAGTGATTTTACTTTAGTGACTGAATTCGGCCATCAATTCAAAATCTATATTATTATTAAGATTTGAAATATTACTATCAAAAATAAAATACTTAGCATAAGGTATAGTTAAAAAAAATATATTATGTCTACAGCTTGAAAACAAATTATTCGCTATTATCAATCTAAAGTTGTTACATCCTCTTCAAAGTTCATTTTCAAATTCCTTATATGTGAATTCTTAAAATTATGAATACTGAGTAGGCCTAATAGAAACCGCATAATAATAAATTTATTACAAGTATAAATTATTATGTAAACTAGATTAATAGCTCTAAAATATACATGCATGTCTCTGTGTAATAGTAAGATCATATGAAGAGAAATCTTCGTCATGAAGAATGGGCGGAGCGAAGCGGAGCCCATTCTTCTTGACGAAGATTTCTCTTCATATGATTTTACTGACTTAGAACAGAACCTCAGCCAATCAAATGAATGAATTAAAAATAAACTCCTCCCACGGCTGTGTCATATATAAGGCTCAACTTGACCGCTCGTTGTACATATCGAGCACGCAATCAATATCGAACACACGTGGTTTCAGAATGGACTCCCAATCCAGTCAGGTTAGCACGAAATTATATGAAATAGCTTGATTTACTGGGGAAATGGTATGGTGAAGATATTAAAGTTACTGGAACTAAATGAATACCCATGTAACAAGAATCGTAATATCTATATTTTTGAAAAATGATTGTGTTAAGATGACAAGGCCCTAGTCAGCAGGAGTGGGTATCGCTGTCTAGTATCAAGTAAAATTTTGTTGAAAATTGTGATTAAATTGAATTCACCATGAAGAATCAATTCTTCGCGAGGAATGGAAGCATTTGATTGGCTGAATAAGTAGGTTATGTTCTAATTCTGAAAAATTCAACGGTGTCTGATTGGTTCACTTAACAGTTAAATGGGTGTGTCTTCATTGGTCTTTGTTCAACACACAAAAAGAAACTATTCAAAACCCACGTGCTGTTTACAATGATATTTAAACTTTCTAAGCCTTGCTACACTTTTTTCCCCACTGTAATCTTTTGTCGCCTTTCTGAATATTATTTTTTTTCACATTTCGGTACATACAGAAAATACAACCACCGTCATGTATATCAGAGACGAACATTGTCTTTGAAGACAGATTTTAATCACAATTTTCAACAAAATTTTATTTGATTCTAGACAGCGATACCCACTCCTGCTGACTAGGGCCTTGTCATCTTAACACAATCATTTTTCAAAAATATAGATATTACGATTCTTGTTACATGGGTATTCATTTAGTTCCAGTAACTTTAATATCTTCACCATACCATTTCCCCAGTAAATCAAGCTATTTCATATAATTTCGTGCTAACCTGACTGGGTTGGGAGTCCATTCTGAAACCACGTGTGTTCGATATTGATTGCGTGCTCGATATGCACAACGAGCGGTCAAGTTGAGCCTTATACTAGTATATGACACAGCCGTGGGAGGAGTTTATTTTTAATTCATTCATTTGATTGGCTGAGGTTCTGTTCTAAGTCAGTAAGATCATATGAAGAGAAATCTTCGTCATGAAGAATGGGCTCCGCTTCGCTCCGCCCATTCTTCATGACGAAGATTTCTCTTCATATGATCTTACTATTACATAGAAGAATTCTTCACCATGAAGAATCAATTCTTCGCGAGGAATGGAAGCATTTGATTGGCTGAATAAGTAGGTTATGTTCTAATTACAGCATGATTTAATCATTTTAACAATGATCTACCTTCGGTATGACATCGATAGATGTCCAGCTGTGTTGCGTCGTGTTGTGTATAACTTGGAACGACGTAATTTTTCATATGTGGAATCCTAAATTCTAGAGGAGTTCCGACCGAGTATTCGATGAAGTGGTCATTAGCATGCCGCGAAATAGGTACAGTTGCTCCGCTGTTATTCACCTTTTTCAACAGTGATAGCATCAAACAGATTTATAAGATCGGGATGATATTTTTACATTCTGAACAGATTTTTTTTAATGAATTACAAAAACAGAGGGGTTAAAATAACTTCGCTTTTGTGATAATTTACTGTGACGTGCAAAAATAACTTCGCGTTTGTAATAATTTACGGTGAATTTTGGAGCTCAATAGGGACTATTGCGCCTCAGACGCCTCTATGTTAACCCCAAATTTATTTAATTGCATGTTTCAATTCAAGCAGAACGCTTCCTTCTGTTTTGTTTTAGTGTATACATACTGCTCTGTTCTCTCCCTTGCCTGCGATCGACGTTCAATACAAATATATGTAGGTCACGATCTCTGCTGCAGCCAGTTGTTTACATTTTACCCTCGCTAAAATAGTTCAGAGTAGGGATACTTCATATCTTATTCCCACTCAGGAACTTGTATTTAGTATTTGTAAATCCATAAAAAACGCTACTTATTGCTTAGAATTTAAATTGAATACATTGTAGATCTTGTTTTGTGACTGAAATTCTGATTTCAATACATGCATAATCAGAGGACTATATTTCTTAGAGAACTGATAAAAATTAACGTTTTAATATTTCCAATCAATCTTGCAAGTGCTATTGTTTACATATTATCTCTGATTTGATCCTTGCCTTCTAAGATATCATTTTAACAACAAGATTACTGAATTGTCCCAAAGAGCGAAGATCAAGAAGAAAATGCAAATGGTAGTGATCACAGGTGTCCGCCATTAATTAAGCTATATATGGTTTACAACTCTTAACTATAGTTAACGATCTGATAAATATAGTTTCACGATTTGTGAAACTATGATTAACAACTCTTAACTATATAGTTTACGATTGTAAATTATAGTTTACAGACGTGAACCTATGATTAGCAACAAAATCTATTGTTAACGTTTTATTACAGACAGATAAACTTAGATTAGCATTCGTAAACTATAGTTAACAACCGTTAAACATAGTTTTACAGATGAAAACTATAGTTAACGAATTGTTAACTATATATAGTTCACGGTTTGTAAACTATAGTATACAGTCGATAAACCCAGTTTATCAACTGTGAAACTATGTTTAGCTCATTTTTGTGAATTTGGCGTGCCATATAAATCTAATATTTTTTTCTTAACCACAATCGTTTATAATTTATTTCCATGATCTTTCAATCATATTCACAATGTCACAAAAAAGCAGCATTCCTGACATTTCTAGCATGGTTTTTGTGAATGAATATTTTTTGTGACTTTAATTAAAAGATATCAGTATTGTCGCCTTCGCGGCGCAGTAGTTGGAGTGTCTATTCTAGAGTCGCGAAGTAAGGAGTCGATCTTTACGTCGCGGGATCGAATCCCACTGTGGGACGTGGAGACAGGTCCTTCCGGTGTCGGATGAGACCGTACATGTATAACCCGAGGACCCGTGTCGCAGTAGGTGCTCCCTCTCTGAGTGTCTAATATAGGACAATATTCGTAGCTCTCCACCCCATAGGCATCGGAACCGGGGGGCTTAGCCCCCCTTATTTTTTGCAAAAATAGACATTATATAGGCATTGAAAATTGTGATTTACCTTTTTTTGTTGATTTAGCCCCCCCCCCCTTTCGATTAGCCCCCCTTTCAATTTGCTTCCGACGCCCATGCACCCGCAAGTGTTTGCGTCTCCATATGAGTGAAAAATTCTGGAGATGGACGTTAACACAACATACAATCAATCAATATATATGATTAATATATGTATCACAGAGTCTGCCGCATCTGTATATACTAGATTCTACCCCTCTATACTATAAAATCAACTGGGGAGCGCCTTATTCTCTTTTGAGAAGTGGACAGGCTTTCGCCTACATCCAGGCGAAAGACTGTCTACTTCTCTAAAGAGAATAGGGAGCGCCCATGGCCGTATTTGGCTGATTTGTTTCATACCATTACCACCAGTTGTTAGGACTTTGTTTTTATAAGAAATTCTATACAGCTACGTTTCCAAAAAGCAATTAAGATTACATTACTGGTCTTAAAATTTTTTTTAAAAATTGAGTATTTGATAGTAGGCCTAAACCAGGTTATTACAGCAAGTACAATGTAATATATTGGTATCATGATAAAAAGTGTAGAGCATGACATCCTTTTCTATCCGGAATTCCAAACGTTTACGTGGAAAACTTTTCTTTACGCAGGCAGACATTATATCCGGTTGATATTGACAGCAACAACAAACAAATTGGTCAGGTCATTTCACGATTGTTTTTTGTTTAAGGTAATTTATGTCATTTTTATTTCAAGATTGGCTGATATTGTAAACAGGACACTCACTTTAATATTGAATATGTTTTCAAATAATCAATTGATCATTTTTAGTCGTACTCAACATAGTCAATGTCTGTCAGGTCCAGTCCAAAGACTATATTTCTACCTACGTAGCTATTAATAGCTACGTAGGTATGTAAAGCTACCCAAAGTAGCTATTTTTACCTACTTTTTGTATTATCTGCATTTTGTGACCAAAAGACCAAACGGCGCAACATGGCGAATACCATGTATTTTGATACAGTCACACTGGCGATGAATACAACAAATCTTTTGCCAAAAAATGATTACTTCCTGAATCTGCAATTTTACATAAGTTTCTTAGCAAAATTGATAATATACGAAGTAATCATTTTTTGGCCAAATTTTTGTCCTATCCATCATCAGTGTGACAGTATCAAGATTTTTGTTGCTCACCATGTTGTGCCGTTCCTGCATTTGGCCACAATATGCAGGATATTGCAGGTAAAGCAGAAAGTAGGTAAAAATAGCTACTTTGGGTAGCTTTAAATACCTATAGCTATTAATAGCTACGTAGGTAGAAATAGTCTTTGGACTGGACCTGTCTGTAGCTAGAAATTGTATATAGTTGTAATATTAAAGTTATATATGGTGTATTTTTGATAAGTTCAGACTAACTGAAATAAAAAAAAAATCTTTCTGTTTGTTTTGTTACTTTATAAAACTATGTAATCAGATGTATTCAAGGTATTTAAGGAATCACTTTCTAGTTTGTTGGGTTTGCCAGGGCATCAACAATAGTTGGAAACATGGGATAATTTGCATAATGGGCAAAACCCATTATGCATAAATTGTCCCATGTTACCCACTATCGTTGATGCCCCTGGCATACCCAACAAACAATACAATTTTTCCTTATGTTTCCATTTCATTGTGAAATAAAATTGTAAATTTAGATTAAAAAAATGTTGTCTAATAGATTTAAATTACACATGGCCTCCCATATCAAATTCAATAGTATCCGCCCACTGACGTCAGACACAAAGACAACCGCATGAGATTTACATGCATATTAGGCCTTCTTAGCTCCTGACTTTTTGCTTGGCAAAATTTACATTCTTATGTATAGTATACAAAGTACACATTTATACTGTGTAAGTGTTGTGATTATTCAAGGAATAAATATCAAATTTGAAAACTTGATTATGAAATCAATTCAAATGACCTTCCCCATCCCTATTCCGTAATTATCCTTGCCAAGATTGATACCCATAAATAATTTGATAAATTGTATTCTTCATAAAATATATTCTTCATAAATATTTCATTTGCAGCAGTTATTTAAATCTCAATAATGTGTTTACATTATGTTATGTAAAAAGAATTAATTGTTTGTTTTGTGAGTGGTAATTTTTTTTTCATTGGTAGAAAAACATTGACTTGTTTGTCTTTAAATTTCAAAATTTCCAAGATAAAAATCTATGAATAATAAAAAAAAAATTGATTTCTTCATAAAGCTATTGACTCATCAATAGGCAAATTATCAAACAAGCCAACTGCTCGATTATGATTACATCATAGAACCAAAAAATGCTAGATAGTTATTCCTTGAATAAAGTGTATTTTTGTTTATTTTGTGTTTTTTTACTTCCATGTAGAAAAGTCAGTCAAGAGCAGAGTAGAAGGTATGTGGGATGAGGCTCCTGAACTGATACTAAAAAATATCTTCTGTTACCTTGAGGCTGCCGACCTTCATGCAGTGTCCTTGACCTGCCACTTATGGTATCAAGTGGCAAAGGAAGATGCTGTTTGGAAACAACTTGTTCAGAGATTATGGAAAATTAAGGGTATTCAATTTAAACAAATTGTTCAACATGTTCATGTTGAGAGATGATGGAAAATTAAGAATATTGAATTAAAGCAACTTGTTTAGAGATTAAATCATTATGAGATAAAAATATTGCATTTTTATTTTTTATCAAACATCATCTTTGAAAAACCAGATATTGCAAAGGTTTCAAGGATAGCTTTTCAAAGAACATGTCTACTGAAAATTTTAGTTTACTTTAGAAAGACTAATCAGATTATAGTTACTGTAATTGTATATGTGCTGTATATTTATGTATTCATGTATTGACTTGTAATTTTGAAAGGAAATTTGCCACCAGGAAAGACTTCATGGAGGAATGAGTTTCGTCGTCTGACCTATGAAACACCTACATTCCTCAGCGAAACTCTGCAGGAACACTTAGATGAAGTTTTGGATGTCAGCTTCTCACATGATGGCAGACTGTTCTGTACGACCTCCAAGGATGCAACTGTCAAGGTCACAACACACTATTTTTCATTGTCATCTGACAGCTAATATTGGACAGAAGTAAATTTTTCTTTAAAATTAAAATGATAAACATTTTAAATATTTATTCTCAGCAATGCTCTAATTATACCCCACACAACAAGTTGCGTGAGGTATAATGTTTTTGACCCATCCATCAGTCAGTCTGTCAGTCAGTCAGAGTGTCAGCCGTCAGTCTGTCAGTCAGTCAGAGTGTCAGCCGTCAGTCCTGTTTTTTTGTCAGTGCAACTCTTCATAAACCGCTGCACAGAATTTCGTCAAACTTTGCAGATATTTAGGACACAATGTGTAGATGTGCATATTACCAGGAAATTCCGATTCCTTTATTTTTTCAGTTAATTTCCGCACTTCAACACTTAGATTTTTGGCCATATCTTGAATATAGAGATGAACAGTTTGTCAGTGCAACTCCTCATAAACCGCTGCACAGAATTTCGTCAAACTTTGCAGACATTTAGGACACAATGTGTAAATGTGCATATTATCAGGAAATTTCGATTCCTTTATTTTTTCAGTGAATTTCCGCATTTTTACACTTAGATTTTTGGCCATATCTTGAATATAGAGATGAACAGTTTGTCAGCATACTAGTAACTCCTCATAAACCGCTGCACACAATTTCGTAAAATTGCAGATATTTAGGACACAATGTGTAGATGTGTATATTACCAGGAAATTCTGATTCCTTTATGTTTTCCGGGAATTTCAGCACTTCAACTTTGGAGGAGCGTGGGGTATTTGAGCTTGCTCACTTTTTCTTTCATTTTTTATAACTTTTTTTATTGAACCTTATTCAGAATTTGTGGAAAACAATAGTGAATACAGTATTTATCATGTGTTCTATAACAGGTTTGGGAACTGGGATACCCTACAAAAGTTAAACACAATGCAAAGATGTTGACTTTACTGGGCTGGAATCTGACACAATTCTCCATATTTAATAAAAGTGACACCTTCTTGTGTGTATGTGGAGTTCAG
>NW_026922542.1:0-19661 GCF_032062105.1 Saccostrea cuccullata
CCACAAAATGATCTGAACAAACAACTAAGTGCCTCAAGTCGCAAATAGGGTTTTGTTTAACACTTTTGTTTATCTTTTCTTCTAGGCCGTCCCTTCTGATTAAATCAAGCCATTTCTTTCTAAAACTCGCGACTTTTGGGATGGGATGAAATGATAAATGTTTAGATTTAGCCGCCCTGCTATCAGAGGAGCACCCCTCAGCTATACAATGAACTTTAGGCATGCTGCTTATTTCACCTTGGATTCGTCTCTAGTGTAAACAAATTTATGCCCCGGAAATCTCGCGAGATTAAAAACTTTCTCGACTTTCTCGCAAAAGAGTTCCAGTAAGTTAGATAACCTTGAGGTAATCGCGATACTAAGTATTGTGACCAACATGATAAATGCAAATTTCATTTAGAACTGGTCAGTCTCCTACTTGATATTACCTACATGTATATAGTACACATCAACTAAACTAAAATTAAATCATCATGAACTGATAACTTACACCTAACGTAGTTTCAAAGAACAGTAATATAAAATCAAGAGAATGTGAACGATAACAATATACTTAGTATGTAATATTACACTTACTGCTTTGAAAGCTTTGACACCTTAGGTTACATGAAGAGTCTGATATAAATCCGTATGAGCCCTGCAGATCCATTTTATCCTACAAGATCCTTACAAACCTAGGAAGCTCACTATACTATCATTGTAATGTCAAACATATGCAAAAAAAATTATTACCCAGCACGCAATAAAACAGTTCATTTTGCTGATCAGAATGTGCAGAATATAGCAAAACTTTGTCAAAATCAATGAAGAAAACCTATATAGGACAATTTTCAAATATAAAATTAATTATAATTAACAATAATTAATATATTTTGCAAACACTAACATTTTATATGCATCTTTTTTGTTTATTGTAAAATTTTCTAAAAAGGAGTATTGGCGGATGTAAAATTTGGCGTTTAGCCTGCTCAAAGGTATGCCAATAATTTTGGTGCAGTTTATTGTAGCGGTCACAGTGTTTCAGTTTTTTTCAGATGAAGACTAAGAAGAGTACTGAATATTTTAGCGATTACAATCTTAGCGGGCTAATAACAGAACGCCAACATAAGCCAAAATTAGCACCCCGCTAAAATAACTCGCTATACGGTAGCTTGGTCCCCTTTCTCGCCCTTATATCACAGAATATATTTAAGGATATAGAAATATTTTAATATCCATGATGTATAACAGTATTTCTAATTAACATGATTGGAATCATTATTAGTAACTTTGAATGTCATGAAATACAATCCATTTTCCGACACCTACCGAACATACAAATTACGGAACATTTTTTTCGAACAAAGTACGTTTTTTTTATTACAAGAAAATGGGCGGAGACATTTAAATAAGGTACTATACTAAGAAAGACATTGTGAGCTGTAGCTTGAGATACGATAAATATAATAATATTAACGCTTGTTTTTTTTTTATTTTTATTTTGCCTATTATTCGCATTCTTCTTAACTTGGAGTGGGTGCGGTTCTTCATTTCGTTCTCAAGGTAATTTTAGTCGATGTTTTGAAAAAAAAAAATAGATAAAAATAGATACGTACAAAAAAGTTTGATAAAGCGAAAGAAAAAGAGGAACCCAGTTTCCAAACTCGAAAAAAATCGATTATGTAGGAGTCAAACTTCTACTCATTTTGATTTGAAAAATAATTAACATCAATGTGCATTTTATTCATATCGTAACAGCGTAATAGGCGTTCAATTTTCTTAAAGGGTTGTGCTAAGACTTATCTCCGAAACAAGGTCTCACCCCTCCCCTGATACTACCTTCCTGACATGGATGACATGCGTATTTCCGAATTTCGCACTAAATGTTGCACATAATAAATATTCTTCTTTACTTATCGATAATTGATCATGATAAATGCATGACGTGTACAAATACATAATTATACACTTCACATACAGTTGCTGGAATAAAGAAACATTATTTATTTTATTTCACATGGATTTTTTTCTATCTTATGATAAAATTCACAAGATTGGGAGATGAAATCCAATCTTAATTATCATCTTCCTTGTTGCATTCAGTTAATACATTCGATTAATTTTTCTGAATTTATGAGCCCAAAACGTGGATAGAGTGAAAAATTTCTTTGCATATTCAAAAAGTTAGTAAAGTGTGCATATATTTGTATAGATTAAATGAAATTGTTACTTCTTTGGAATACTTTGTGTGGATTTTTTTGTTAGTATGTTAGTTTGTTCTCTCAGAAGAAATTGTTTTCATGTGTATTTATATACATATACTATTATATTGTTTCGTGAGTTTTTCGCAATGGCAAAATTGCGATTACACGCCTAAGAATTAAAACATGTCCCGGAAAATCATCAAAGCCCATGGTGTAACATAAATGACATTCATCGAAGTCTAGTGAGAACTTTGTTTTGAATCTAAAAAAAATGAAATTTGTTGAGTGTACTGTTCAAATACAAGCTCCATGTGTAGCCTCATAAAATAAACACGCTTTCCGGAGGTATACACCTGTTTCGGTATGGATTCACGTGACATATTATCTATTCGTACTAGGTCAACAAGAGGTTAATTCTATGTAAATGTACTCACCAAACAGATTCATATTCATGATACTTTTGAGTAGAAAACATAGAGCGTAAGGTTGTTCAACAAAGATATTTTCACACATACTTTATCGATATAATATACACATTTTATTTCGATCTCGACTTTGAAAAAACCTGCGCTCGATGTTTACGAAAGCTATGAAGTATGTAAGTGTCACATATTTCTTTTGATATTCATGAAAATCAAATGAACCCACCTTCAAAACACATCTTCGCGTGTCGTAGACTATTGCAATTATTTATAAAAGTATAATATAAAGTAATTTCAAAGGTTTTTAATGAAGGTTTATAAATTGACAAGTAACTAGGGACCACATATATTGTCTTATTGAGTATTGTTCATTTATAAATATACAAATATTTTTTTAAATCAAGCTTTGTTTCTTGTTTATTAAACACCAGAACCACGCTAAAACATAGTTGCTGATTTGAATAGCATCATTTTTAACTTATGCAACCAGATAATTAAAAAAGATAATAATTATTGCAATTAACGCTTTTTCAATGAAAAAAAACTCTTTTTGGAGATCCATGTTTTACAGAATGATTTTCAAATTGAAAATTAAGGAAAACTGCACTGTTTGAATTATCTAAGAACAGTATTGATCATACTTTTGAGCAGAAAACTGTATCCAAAGAATCGGTACAATCAACAAATGGACATCCATTTACGCGGCACCGTTCACAGGAGGACATCTTGCTTTTGTTGAAGTCGGTAAGCTTATTGTAAATGTTTCATACACTTTATTCATTACTATCTTAATAGAAGTGCCACACGTTATTCGAAATCAAATCAATTGGAAGGTTCTAAATTGAAATGAAAGTTTTATTTAACATAAAGAATAAAATCACTTTCATCAGAATTTGTATAATTTTGTCTTATGAAAATTATACAAGTGGACCTGTCTTCTAATGGTCCTTTCAGCAGATCCCATATTTTGCGGAACACAAATGTGAAATCATTTCCTATTGTCTCTGAATAAAAAAAAAATCGTGAAAAAAGTATAAAAAGGCAAATACGTGTGCCTATAGAGAAGTTCACAAAATCAAGGAAAATGAACATCTATCATCCCAGATATAATCTTTGTTAGACTCTACTCAGAGATATATAAAAAAAAATCATATTTTTTAAAAAGATATCATATAGTGTTTATTTATATTCTTTTCTACTAAACATAATTATAGACATGTAAAATTAGGCAAAAGTGACTTATTTCATTATTGTTACTATCTGATCTTTTTTTCATAATAAGAAAAAAAAATGGAAATTGAATTTCTCACCTAGAATTTGTCTTTCATTTTCACGATTTAAATTTATTTCACAGCAATTTTTTGTTTTGTGACAGTTTGATTCAGGAAATTTGATGTCCTCTTCAATGACTATATAAAGGAGGTAAATAGATAATATGTAAAAGGAATTCAAAGAAAAATATATGCCCAGTTTAATATATTGGATAATTGGAAGGAAAAACCAAAATGTAAAATTCTCGAACTAAACCATCGTCATTCTCATTTCTCAATTACTTTTTTTTGGAGTATTTCCTTATTAATTCTTCTTTTTCTTTTGTTATATGACTGTGCACCATTTAAAAAAAAAATATTTTTGTATGTGTCGCTAAATCTGTTTTTCTGAATCATTGATTAGCCAAGATCGTCAATTCATGATAAATATAATTATATGGATTCTAACTACAATATATGACATTGCAAAATATTATTAAACTATTATTTCTTATTAAAGAGCGTCCGTCTCGGGTATGTTTCTGCTTTGTATCGACTGTAAATTGTACACATTTATTTTTTTCTTCTCAAGAACAACTTGACGAAAGAAGTTTACTTGACAGAAACTTTAAGCTCGTGTAATATTTCAAGAAGGAAACGTAATAGCAAGTGGGAGTTAATCGAATCAATCTTCTTTTTTTTTTTTTTGGGGGGGGGGGGGGGGAGGGGGTTAGATCGCAATAGGCAATTATAATTTAACATAAGATAATATATACATTTATGCCGAAAATAATTAATTTTCTTTAAGACCAACAAAGACATGAAAAGTCATAATTAATTTGTACACATCCTAAGATAGTGTACATTCAGATTTATTTAACGATACATCATTGTCCCTGGGGTAAGGATATGAACAAAAAATATCCTCAGTTAGTATAGTTTCAATTTCATTTTAATTCCAAGGTTGAGTTTATAAGAGTTCTTTATATAGAATAATGGGCTTTAGGGTTCTTATTAACACTAAATAAAAAACAAAACAACTGTGATTTTTTATTATAAGCTTCTAGAATTAAACATGTTTCAAAACAGCATGGGTGGTTACGTTTTTGTTATTGAAGCATCTGTAATAGGGTTCTTGGAAGGATACAATGTAACATCATTTCTGGTTTAGATGATTTTATTAATAGTACAAGTATAAGTAGACCCTGTAATAACAATAACAATTATTAGACAAGATAAAAAAAATATACATTAAACTGCAATACAGTATTTGTTATCATTATAATAAATTCATACTTTATAGTTCATATTCTCTTTATATTAAATTTAAATAATTTCCACTTCTTTATCACAGATAAATTCATTATAAAAATAATTCCTTTAACAATTTAGTAATTTAAAATAAAAGAAAATCATAATAATTTATCATAATCATTATCTGATTTCAAATAGTTCAGAATCAAATAATATTACTGAACATTTACACAAATACAATTTCATGCATTGGACTGAATACACATGAAATTCAATTCAACACAAGATATAAACATGCAAGACAAATACTCAAAATAAAGTTCTGTCAACACATACATATAATATAACAACACAAACATAAAACATATAGATTACCTTCAATATGGTCAAAAGGTCTGGATATTACCAAAGGTACATATTTGTATTTATACTAGCTATTGCATGTAGCTGTCTCAGTCCTATATAAAGAATGCATAAAAATGAGTAATCTCCCTTAGCTGATATAAAAATCTTTAATAATGATAACTGATTAATTTAATGAAAATACCTATACTTTTAATTGGAAAGGATTATTTAAATCATATGAAATAAAAGATAAAATTCCTAATTTTACGATAAATGATATTACAGTTATACAAGTTATTTATAAAACTAGTTTAACAACTTTATACCTATTTATTCATTTCACTCAGTCCTACATATATACAATTTCATGACTGATTTAGAGTGAAATGTCAGATAAAATATTTATGTTTCTCATTTACACAAGTACACAATCTCTCAAACTTTCACTCACCATTCTAACACCTTTTTCACTCACTTTCATACAAAATCAAAATCACAATCATACAAAATAATATAACAACAGACCTGAGATCCTTGAAATTTCACCCTCAATAAAGATGTAGTAAACACCCAAGAATAGCAAACTCAGGAGTCACCGAAGTATACACACTGTCCTCTTGGACACAAAGACTGGTATGACCAGTTCTACCCAAAAATAACTCACTGACCACAAAGAGATTTCCCTCCAAAATCTTGACCAATGGAATCTATTGCCAGGTCACTTCATAGGTCACTGACCTCTCAAAGTTCAAAGCTAAAGTAAGTATAAGGGAAACTTATATCTAATAATTCTTAATTAATTTCTAAATAATTCTAAAGCTTCTAAAGTATAATATACCTTAAATAAATAATAAACTGCTGAAATATAAATAAGTTAAATTAAATAAATTCCTGGAAATAATATCAAAATTATTTAATAGACAAAAATACTAATATGCATATCAAATAAACTCAAAATACTAAAACTATATACTCTTTTTAAATATTTACACTTTATCACACATCCAAATTTTATGTTGATTCAAATTTGATTCAATGATAGTTTCCTTAAACACAAGATTTAAGTCCACATTATGAAGTAAACATTTTCAAGTATCTTAAAAGTGAAATAAAAAAGATAATGAACAGAAGAACAAAATTGACATTAATAAAGTGAACATTATGACCCTTTGGTCCTGTTAAAAAAATAGGCATCTTGTAGATAAAATGATAAATTGGACTTCTTGAAAAAAATATTGTTACTGAGTATTTGACTGTTTCACATAACGTATCTTGATTATTCAATGCAGAAATGTTTGAAAGTGTTAAACAAGCATTCGAAAAAGTTGTTAAGTCATGCACTGTGATAGAAAAAAAAAATAAAAATGTAACTTTTTATGCTACAGATTCAGCGTCGCTGTTTAAGGTTAAGATCTAGATAATGAAAGGTGCCTACGGACATATCAAATTTATGAAATGAATTCCTTTAATTATGCTTTATAACTTTACTGTGCCAAAAAGGGTGTTTCGGGGCATAACATTTAGGTAAAGAAGATTGAAAATCAAATCTTAAACTGTCTTTTCGAATAAAAATTTGAAATTTAAGTTATGAGTATGGGTTTTTCCAAGTCAGACAAAGAAAATGTATCCAGTTTGCCTACAGTTTTAAGTTTTCCGAAAACGGTAATTTGTATGGCATAGGCCTCATCTTTAAATTAATGTCAAATCTAATATAGGTATCGGAATTAGTATTCATTTGATTTCAAATTGTATTCAATGTTATTTTCTACACAACTTAACGAGAGCAGTAAAGTACGTAAAAAGAAAATATAAAGTTATTATGACATCATAATGGATCTAGCACCGAAAAGTTAGTCTAAAGACATTTACTAGATCTTGACCTTAAACAAAGTTTCCGACCATGAACTCTGCGATTTTGGTCGTTTGTAGAATGTACCAAATGAGTAGTCAATTATTCCTACTTTGGCTTATCGATTAATTAAGATTTTATAATATAAGCACATAGTGTAAATGGATGAACTACATAGCTCTTTATGTAGAAATAAGGACAAGTACATTTAAAACACAGAATAATTAAGAATTAAACATAAAAAAAATGTCTTCTTTTCAAGTTTGATTGGCATTTACTCACTGGACAAGAATATTCTGTAAGGCACTTTATCATCACAGTCTGGTTCCGTTGAGAATGTACTGTTTCCCATGCAGAATTTACAGTTGTTATGTTGACTTAATGGTTTCCTTGGAGGTTCTTTCAGACAGATGCATGAACTTTTCCAACGATATATATAATATTTAAATAACGTTATTGGAAAATACATGGACATGAGATTTTTACCCCTTAAAATAAATACTAAATACATTTCACCATTTTGATTGTTTTAATCAATTATTCAGATAGTTACTGTACAGTTCCAAATTTTAAGATAAAGAAATATTTTGGCTTCATCTATCGTTGCAAAACAACAGCGATGTTAAAATATATTCGACATCTGAATATTTTCAGCTTATTCTCTGCAACTGCTTAAGCAATTTCAATCAATTTTGGCATGAAGCATATATGGGTGAAGGGAAACAAAAACTGTGAACTTCATGGTCCCTGGGACCAAAACCATGAAAATCAATGCAATCTTTAAAAGTCTTTTTTTTCTAGACATGAAGCAGTCAAACTGATGGCATAAATGCAATTAGCAAAAATATTACAATTCGTAAACCTCGAAACAGAAAATTAAACCCCCACGAAAATTAGTGATTACACTGATTTTATAGTGAAAATACAGGAATTGTTTGAAAATCTTCTCTGCTCCTGGGTTTTAAACAAACAAACATCATACATAGTTATGAAGAGGAAGAGTGCCTCTTCTTAATTTGTGAATTTCATGGCCCGAAGGTCTTGTTGGGTGGGTTTATATAGATTATATAGTGAAAATGCAAGAAATATTTAAAAATCTTCTTCTCTGCTCCTGTGCATCAAACAATATAACCTCATACATAGTTATTATGAGGATGGGTACCTCTTTTACATTTGTGAATTTCATGGCTCCAGGTAGAAGTTCTGATGCTAGGGCAGGGCTATACAGATATTGTGAAAGTGCAGGAATTCTTTGAAATCTTCTTTTCTACTCCTGGGTATCAAACAAACTTACTTCATAAATAGTTATGATAAGGAAGAGTGCCTCTTCTTAATATGTGAATTTCAATGCCCCAGGTTCAGGCGTTCCGGTGTTACCGCAGGGCTCTATTGATTATATAGTGAAAATGTACTAAATCGATGAAAATCCTTCTCTCTGTATCTGAGCATTTTATTAACTACGCATATAATCATGATGAGCAATGGCCATTCACCCAGAATTGTGAATTTCAACACCCCTGTATTAAGGGTACCATACTGATAGATTGCAAATGGGAGGGAGAGGGGTCTAATTATATACTGAAAACGAATTAAAATAAATACTTTGAAATCTGCTACTTGATATTATTCAATCACTGATGCAGAAGAAAGATGCCTTGCCTAAATTGTGAAAGGTGTGGACCTAGGGTCAAGAGTTCCTGTAGGGTAGTGCACTGCTGATTATTGCTGAATATTACTAATTAGTCCTAGTTGAAATGCTTTTATTTGTTCCCCTTCTCTGCCTACGGGTATTCAGTGAAAATTTAACAAAAGTTAACATGTCAAGTGTATAGTTATGATGAGCACTAGCGAACCTTTCAAAATTTTAAATTTCATTGCCTCTGATTTTAAACATGAACCAAAATCAATCGTTGGAAAGTTGTTGCACGAAGCCCAGCTGACCTATAAGGCCCATGGGCCTCTTGTTCATTAAAAAAAATGAATTTTATGAGCAGCAGCCATAATCGATAGTATAATTAGTGTTCAAAGATTTGTTTATGATATCCTATATTTCAAACTTTAATGGATTGTGTGAACTGATTTTGGTCGATCTCGCCGACATCTTTCAATTTTAAATACATCATAAAATTACAAGAACCTGGATTGCAAACAAAAATGTGCGCTGCGTTCCTTTAGAACATCTTTCTTGACATAATCCAGCTGATGGAACACTCATGGAAATACTCTTTATTTTTTTGAAGGAAAGATCTTGTTCTGAATTATCATCCTGCAAAAAATTGGATTCGCATACATGTTCAACAGTAGCTTATGTTAATTTAATTTATTCTGACATAAAAAGTAATTGTTTTTTTAATTTAAAAGGAGATTGTTTTGAGTTAGATAATTTAACTTTTTATTTTTACGATTACATTTTTTATAAATAAATTAGGCCAAAGAATTATACATATTTGCACTCCACAGTTATACATTAAAATGTTTACATTTATTTTAAATTGATGAAAATTCATTGTAAAAGTGGTATATGAACTCAATTTATTAGTTCATATTATATATTATTTATATACACGTATACAGAAATGAAGGGGTTGTAGTAAAGTCTCCTTAGGTAAATAAAAGAAATCATTGTGTATCTTGTCGATCACATTACAAAAAAATATTTTAAAATAAATGCACTATTAAAACAAAAGTACATGCCTATAGGAGGAAGGGCATCCATGATCATTTACATCTCTTATGTTATATTTTAGCAATTTTGAAAAAGTTCACGTTCTCATGAACTACCGTTGGATGAGTAAGAATATTTCGGCTTTGCCGAGATAAGGTGCCCATTCAAATGAATATTATTTCAGGTATGTTCTATGTAACACTACATCCCTTTGGCACATTGTCTGAAACACATGTGTTTAAAAGATCCTATCAGTTGGATATTAAATATTAATTTATACAAAATTCCTGTGAAATTAAACAAAATAAACTACAGTAAAACTTAATAAAAGTTCCAATACGAGTAAACTATGAATAGTGAGAACAAAATAATATATGTCAGAAAAACGTGTAATTGGTGTTTCGATATCAAAATATTGTCTAAAACCAGCTAGAGACAAAGAATGAACTTCATTTAGCATCTTAGATGGATGAATTTCATAAGAGCACTGGGTCTATGGACTACACTATTAAACAGCTCTGGCATTGAGGACAATCATCTAAAAGAAAATATAATAATATAAATAATTCTTTGGCAATTGTTAATTATTATTTTGGTTTTCTACAACAGTTCACAGCATTTTGATTATTTGTAATTTCATGTTTAAAGATAAATAATTGTCAAATGTGCTATTTACTTCAATGATCAATGCCAAATGAAATTCCAGTTTAACTGATAATTAAAGCATTATTGGAGTTCAATCTATAATGAAAGCAAGGAACATGAGAAGTAATTAAATCAAGGCTTGATGTTTTTTAGAGGGAGGGAGTTGCGGACTATATTGCTTCATACTATTTTTCGATTTGATTTTAATGTTATACATATAGCTCAAAATGGTCATTCAAAAGGTGTATCAGTATAGAATTCATGATCATGATCATAGGGTCTATTTCATAGAAAAATTTCAAAACAAGATTGACCATTTGAAGTAAAGAACCATAATATTACAATATTTATCTATAGATATAAAGAGTCAAGGATTTTTTATATTAAATTAACAATTCCGTGACAAGTAAATTGGGTGGTGCAGTTGCTCAGAGCTAAGGTCTTACTTTGTTCTAAATCGCAAAATAAGGAGTTGATTGTTGAGTCAAGTTTTGTCCGCCGTCACGTTATGTCCGCCGTCACAAAATGTCCGCCTCTTTTTCGGAAAAATCGTCACACAATGTCCGCCCCCACGAAATGTCCGCATTTCTCCCCAAAAAATAGTAATATTAGGCCGGCCGCCAAGAAATGTCCGCCTTTTCTCCCCAAAAATCGTCAAACTATTTCTGCCGTCACGAGGTGTCCGCCGATCATCCAAAATTGTCACGTTATGTCCGCCCCTACAAAATGTCCGTCCAAGATTGAAAATAGTGTTTTATTTTTTCTTTTCGGTGTTTAATATATGTATCTTTAACCAAACGTCTAATAATGTATGCCATCAGAAATATCCACCAAGAAAAATTAATAATAATGGTCTGTTTTATCTAATTTGCTACAAATGATTTCATTGAACTACATTGTTTCGATCAATTAATGGAGATTTGTTTCATTTCTCTTGATCCTTTACGGTTTTGAGAATTTAATGGCATGGTGTCAGAAAAATTTATGGCTTACCCTTGTTTTGTTGCCAGTTTGTAATTGTAATAACAAAGAAAACATATTGTGAACAACAGGAGGCGGTGGGTTATTTGATATTGAACTTTAAAGTAGCCTTGGTGCTCTGCGGAGTTTGAAATATAAATTTAAAGTATTTTACATTGATAGGGAATATATATATATATTTAGTGTTCAAAAGCTTGATAAAATTGGGGGGGGGGGGGGGGGTTAAACACCCCCTTTAAGATATCCTAGATAGAGAAAGAGATTCCAAATATTTGTTGTGTTTTAACCTAAGCACCGGTAATTGTTTCGTGAAAGGCTACCTATAAAATTTATGTATAAAAAATCGGTTCTTCAAATAAAATACGCGCCTGCAATATTGCATGCATTGTTTTAATGTGTAAATTTTTATGATATATTTTTTATGAATAACAAATCAAGTAATTTCAGTTTGTTACCTCATAACATGAACATTGTGGTTTTCCGCTTGAGTCTAACTAAAAGGTTTTGTGTAGATATAACAAATATGACGAGTTTAAACAGAAGTAGAGCAACTAACACTTGAGTCGAAATGTCCGGAAATTATTAAGAAAATAAGTTATGCTTGTGTATTATATACTTTATGTGTATTTTTATATAAGTTTACGTATTTCTTTTCATTTACCGAGAAGTTTGGTAAAATAAATGGGTATATACGTCAAGTGCGATGTTTCTACGTCTGTATTCATTGGTATCTTTTTGAATAATTTAATGGCCCTTAAAAGGGCCGTTTATTGTCAACTCCTAGGAGCGACTCTTGATGGTCTTGCTTATTGAAAGCAAGAAAAGGACTGTTCCCGCCTCGTTGAAGCAGGTCTCATCGGGAAGGTAATGTCTGGGAAATTTGACATCTATTCTGATGTAGGTTTGGCCAAGGATTTTCTTCATTTTATTGTTAACAGTTCTACGCCTTGCATCAAACTCCTCATGCTGCAGAGGGAATCGAAATTTTCCTCTAGAAACAATCTCTGTGAAGAAAATCTCGGGTTGTCTGCTGCTGGGACTCAAGACTTAAATTTGGTGGAAAAGGCTCGTCAGAGAGTCAATGACTGTAGACGCTTCGGCTCCATTCGAAATGTCGTTTCCCCCTAAGCAAACTACAACGATGTCCGGGTTGTACCTCAACAACTTGGAGATGGTATTTGGACAAGGTTGAGAAGCTGTCATCCCACCAACTCCAAACCACCCGATGTATATATATATATATATATATATATATATATATATATATATATATATATATATATATATATATATATATATAGTCAATTCTCGAATTATCGCCATTCGATTCATCGCCATTTTCGCAATACCGCCATGATTTCCCAAGAACGTTTTTCTTGCTATATAAAATTCTCTTTATAACGCCAAATTCGCATACCGCCATCCGCCACCCTGTTATCACAACAAACGTCCATTTTTACGTGTCAATTATCTCGATAATACCGCCACGGGTGAAAGTGGTCAGTGAAGCGCGGCTAATTGGTTAACACTAATCCTATCCCTGTTGTATAGCATGCAAAGCCTGTCAAGGTACATGAAATTATGTAAACAATAAATTAAACATGAACCGTTAGAATAATTTTGTTTTTTTGTTTAATAAAATCATTTAGTCAAGGCTTCGCCACGAAAGCGGTCGTTGTAAAGTACGCCGATAACGATAATATTTTGATGATCTCTGCTTTTAAAAACAATGCAAAGTTTGCTTAAAATATAATTAAAAGTCAGAAATTGTGAACGTTTCATTAATAATGATATCATAAACAATGAATTTATTCAAGAACTTAAGTACTATAGGCAATATAATACGACGATCTACTCAGCATTTTTTTTTTGTCAAAAAACGTGCAGATTTATATGCATACACATGTACTTGTCTTTATCTCATAGCTGAATATTTTGCTCTAGCGAAATTGTACAATTTTTTTTTTAAATATTTTCAAATTTAGAAATATGTTTATATATACACGTACATGTAATAATCGGAATAAAAACGCTAAATAGTATTTCTAAGAACGGTAACTCTACGTCTTATTTCATAAAAGATGGAAAATTCAATTCATCGCCAAATTCGTTATACCGTCATGATTTCTAAATTACAAAAGGTGGCGGTTTATCGAGAATTAACTGTATATATATATATATATATATATATATATATATATATATATATATATATATATATATATATATATATATATATATATATATATATATATATATATATATATATATATATATATATATATATATATATATATATATATATATATATATATATATATATATATATATATATATATATATATATATATATATATATATATATATATATATATATATATATATATATATATATATATATATATATATATATATATATATATATATATTCAAAAATGACATAATTATATGGTTTAGAAGAGGATTTTAGCATTATAAAATTATACCTGATGACAATTTTTTAAAGTGTTAAGGAAATAGTTTTTTTTTCTAATCTAATAAAGCTATACATTAATTCAAATCAATATAATTGATGAGAAGGATTTTACTGTCAAATTGTAGGTTTCTTTCCGTTTTTTTCATTTCTCCATTATTTTTCTATACTTTATTTTGGAGCAAGACATTTTAACGTTTCACGATAAAATACAGACGAAATTGAGAAATGAAGTATTGGAATTGAATTTACTCAGACTGAACATGTATGTATTTTTTTAAGAATCATTTAGTACTTACCGCTGTTTATACTCTGGTTGCTTTATAGACTCCGAGATACTTCCGAGAAATCTTCATATAAAATCTAAATTAAATTAACAGGATGGGCATAAAATATATCTTGATATATTTTCATGAAAAAATCTTATCATTACAAACCACAAATTATAGCTTCATAAAATAAAAAAAAGAATAAAGATTAAAACCTCCGTGAAGTTTTATGTCTGATGGAATATTTGCACTCAAATTAAAACTCTACTGGGTTGAAGGATATAAGTCCGTGTGAAAAAAAACTTTTTATTTTCTATTTTATGAAAAAAAATTATTTTTTGAGGAAACTGATTTTTCAAAGAAGAAGTTAAGATAAAATCGGACTAAATGCACGTTTACACTAAGTTATTTTAGTCAAGTGAAAAATGATGCCAATGTTATCTTATATACACTTATCCACTGGTTGTGAGTGGGAAAACTCTTTTATAAAACCCGCGACAGGGAACGATTAATCGAGGGCTTGCCCGAAGGGAATAGTTTCTGTTAAAGGTTTGATTAAAGAGCTATCCCACTCACAACAGTAGAAAAGCGTTTTATTTTACTGATGTATAATATTATTTCTGAATTTTGAATTTTTTTAGGAGTAAGATAAAACTGCAAATATAATTTGAAGTCCTGATGACGTCACAATGCTACTGAAGTCATTATGACATCATCAGTTTATAGATTTATAGCTGGAAATCAAAATTGGCGGTAAAAATTGCATAAAAAATTTCCGAGGGATGGATAACAAATCTATACCCCGAGGAATAGCTATGCTATGCGTGGAAATTTTCAGACTATAAAATATTTTAATTTACCTTCTGAACTTTATATAGGAAACATTTTAACAGAAGTATAATAAAATATTTATGTCCCTGATTTGTTTAAAACTTATCAAGTAGCTGTTGACAATAAGTTAAAGTAGCATAAAATATAAATGTCTTTTTGTGAATGTATATTTTAATATATAGATAATATAGGATATTTTAATGGCAAAAAAATGATGACCGAGCATTCTTATCTATTGTTTATTTGGAATTTAATTAGTATCCATAATAATAAACAATACATATTAAGTTCTATTGGTCACCCTTTCAAAAACCATGTTTCAAAATGTCAAATAAATAGTTATTTTCCCTTTTTTTCAATTTTCTTAGAATGGCAGCTTTCTACAAAATCAATCATGAAAAAAATTGAAAACAATAATTTAAAAATTACCATACAATTACATGTAATAATGAAGGACGTATAATTAAATTCGACAGAATTTTTTCTGGGTAGAAAGTCCTTTCACTTGTTTCAAAAGAGTGAAAAACAAAATCCAAATGCAGGTGGTTAAGATAATTAATAAATAAAACATCAAAATATCACGCACTTAGAAAACATGAATTCACTTACATAAGTCCATTATTTATACACTGAATTGAGGACGGATTTTCCTGTTAATTCCGATCATGACAAGGAGCACACGGCGGGTGTGACCGGTCGGCAGGGGATGCTTACTCCTCCTTGGCACCTATCCCACCTCTGATGTTTTTGAGGTCTGTGTTTGTTCTGCTCCTATTTTATATTGTTTTATGGACTTTTGATCTTGAATACTTTTTCTCTATCTCCATTTGTTTCATTTATAAAACTTTGTTGAATGTGAAGCAAATATCTCACATGATTTTATTTTATCTAAAAAAAGCATTCTGAAATATTGCATGAAGAATAATACATGTAGTTTCCTACCGACAAGATTTGGTTTCCATAAAATATGAAATTGTCATAATTGTGTATCAGACGAAAAAATACTGGATCGAAAAAAAATGCAAATTTGATCTATAACTCATCAAAGTAGACACACGTAGCAATCATATACTCAATATATGTAAGCTATAAGATTTAAAAAAGCAGAAACCCATAAAAATTAAAAAGATGGCATTACCCCAAAAATAAATGAATCAGAATAAATAAGATTTTTACTCGGTCTATAACCACCATACCAAAATTCTGCTCAATATCCGCAAGACTTTACAAAAAAGTTGCACGCAGTTATGAAAAGGCTGTCCGAAGGCAAATGCCTAAAAATATACATTTTATTTTTAGCTGGATTTTAACTTTAATATGTAATCCTTGCTCGGTACTGCATACAATTTGATATAACAGATTAATCGGGTTTTATTTTAAAGCATTTTTGGGATGTCACATGACTTCGAATTTAGACCTGTACTCGGCTTTAAAGCGCATTTGAGCTCTGGGGATTGTAATCCTGCTTGCACGTGTTGCGACACGATACTTCATTTTATACAATTGTCCCCCAATCTGCAACATGGGACCCCGGGCTCATCTGAAGGTCCTATGTCCAAGTGTAATGGGATACTAACCACACGTGTAATGGGATACTAACCAAACCTGTAATGGGATACTAACCATACCTATAATGGGATACTAACCATACCTGTAATTGGATACTAACCATACGTGTAATGGGATACTAACCATACGTGTAATGGGATACTAACCATACGTGTAATGGAATACTAACCATACGTGTTATGGGATTCTAACCATACCTGTAATGGGATCCTAACCATACAGTACCCGCATCGTTATTCTTTACAGGATACACGATACGATAGGATACACGCACGATACGATAGGATACACGCACGATACGATAGGATACACGCACGATAGGACAGGATACACGCACGATAGGATAAACGCAAAACACGATAAACGCAAAACACGATACACGCAAAACACGATAGACCTGATAAACGATCTTCCCGATAGGATAAACGCAAAACCTGATAGGATTATTTCAAAATGCGGAACGTTTTCTGACAAGACGAAAAGATTATTTTGTGAATATAGTTACTGCAATGTTTTAATTTAAACATTTGCAAGGCTTCAAATCTATGTCATAAAGTACATTTAATTATTATAATAAAAGATAACTTGAGATCACTGTGGTAATTTTACAAAAGTTGTTTGTTTATTTATATATATAAAAAAATTGACAATGATTGCATGGATTATTATGAAATGGAGACTGTAATTTTTTTTTTTCAATTTCTACTCCAAGGTGTGAATGTACAGTTATTTGATGTTTAAATGTCGAAATTCTCATCTTAAGGTTGAACTATAAATCGTTTTGTTATGGAAATTTTACCATACATCTGATTGTCGCACAAAAATCCCTTACATAATTATGTACCGTTTCTCACGGGTACTTTTATAAATTTATGAAACTCGATAAATAGATTTATATATTTATGAAAAAATATACATTTGAATTTTCTATGTAATGAATTTATCTACAAGTACTAAGTTATTTCAGGGAAGAAATTTACGCAATAAATTAAATATTTGTTTTTAATGTTTAAAGCTTACAATCTGCGATGTATCCAAAAATCGCAATTAAATATTAAAATCTTAGAAAAAATACAAGTAGAAGTCTGGCCGGAAGAAAGGTTCAAAGAAAACGGCTTTAACAAAATTAATAAATTTAACATGATAGATCTATGAAGATCTCAATAGTTCAATAAAATTAATTTCCTGAATAGAAATCTTAGTAATTGTTAATACAATGGCTCTCTGCTTTAATACATGTAAACTGTGTCAACAGAATATGAATTTGCTACAACTGCACATGTACAGTGTACATGTACGTTCACTTATGTACATGTAAACATTTATATATCACATACGTAGAACCTCGTATTAATAAACGGATATAGAATGATTAAATTTTTTTTTTCACTTTACAATACCAAACACAAAAATTAATTAACAACTAGAGCCGAGTTCGTTGCAAAGCAACGAATAGGTCTTCCGTTGGAGCTACGGATAAGAAGACGTATCCTTGAGTCTAGGTCAAAAGCCACATTCTAAAGTAACAATGAATAAATGTACAAGCGATTACGATTGATTTAAACAAGCTGAAAGAGAGTGAAATTAAATGATATGAAAGAAATGACATATTTCAAACCCAATTTTCCATTTGTAACTATCGGAGCACACAATGGATTTTCATATATACCCACTGTTCTCTGCAACCACGTGCTTGTAAACGAGGACCGGGCAACACAACTTTAGACACAAAGCGACAAAGCTGGATATAACCTGTTTTTGCTATACCGGTATTACAAATACGTGAATAATACATGTAGTATATTATAAAGTACTTTTTATGTTCAATGTTTATTTAATCTTTAAAAAAAATGATACCCCGGTAAATGAAGAAACAAAAGAGTGATCATGGTAAAAATAAAACGTACATATACAATACAATATTACCTATCACTATCCATCACTAATTATAATTATTTGCCGAAGCCCCTTCTCAATTACGATTGAAATAAAATACATTAACACAGAATAGAGTTATATTTTTTTTTATTTTGCGAGAACAGGCCAAAGAAAGCGAACACAGTTCAAAATGATTTTATGCACCAGTGTTTGGAATTACGATTAAATATGAAAGATGGGTAAAATGCGATGTAATTAAAAACGCAGTTTTCTATTAATTGTTAGGTCTTTCTACACAATGGTCTAATACAATCACAAACACTTGCTTTGTTTATGTCCACAGGTGCCTGGTACACTCGTGACCTAGATCGACAGTGTGGGATTCGCGGCTTTGATTACATAACTGTAAAACATCTCGATGAACATGGGGATCGCAAAATGTATACAACTAATGATCGTGAATCATTCAATGTATAAAGTTCAAGATTAATTATAAAGTTTGTTACAATGATAAACGTAGAAAGATAGATTTTATATCTTCTGCTTTTAAAGACGTGTTCACTATAAAACTAATTAAATAAAGAAAAATAGAAAAACTAGTTGTAATAAATGATTTAATAGTTAATCATAAAACACGTTTAAAACCTTATTTTGAAGAAAATCAACATAAAATACCGTAGGGTATATTATTTACAGCAAGTTATATACATGATGAAGTCAGATTTACTTGCCGAATAAAAATGCTACATGTTTACCTGACCTGCTTTCGACTGCATATTATGCAATAACCCCGGTATATTCGAACAAATAAACATTCTCATCAGATCAAAAAGGTGTTAAAGAACAATTTTGCTCGTAAGATCTAGATCGAAATATTTACCGTTTTTGAGTTATAAAGCAAAAACTTTCAAGCTCCAGTGATCCCTAATTTTAGGGGCCAGCCCCTTTTCTATAGTATTAAATGAAAGCCCTTGCAATTATGCACAACTTTTGTTCAACATGTCTTGAAAAAATATTTTTAGTTTTCAAGATAAAAAGAAAAACATG
>NW_026922543.1:0-20305 GCF_032062105.1 Saccostrea cuccullata
TGACCAGGACAGACTCCGCAGTAATCTAAACAGTAGAACTTAGTGAAGGTATTCCAGACATAGCCCTCACATCCAAGCTTCGCACAGTTCCCAAATTTGTCAACACAATCACCATCTTTGAAATAAACATTCAGTAACACGAAATTAGAAAGATCATATCTTTAATTGAGAAATAATATGAAATAAAAGCACATTCTTTTTCTAAATTTTTGTTAACACGAACTCATTCAAAAGTAAATGATCACAAGTATATTTTTCTTTATAATTTGGGTTTTGGAACTTTTACACATTGGCATATTCCAAGATCTATGGCCCTTTTTGACACGTTTTGCATTATTTGGATGAAACATGAAGCAAATATACCTGAATTAATATTAAAAACCAATTAGTAAATAGGAAAATTCTCTATCTTCTACCCAAGCTATAGGTATCTTAAACTTCGACAAAATTCATTCATTGTGTCCCAGATTAAGTTTTAAAGAACTCAGCAATAAGATTTTTTCAATTTTATTTGCATTTTTTAAAAATAATAAGAAATAGTTACTTACCGACAGTGGAGACATATGCAGTCAATAATACTAGAAATATGTACATGATCTCTGAAAAACAAAAGTTACAATCAGTATTCTCCCTCTTTAACGTTTAATCGTTGATATCCTTTAAGGTTAAAAGTAAGCTCTATATGGGCACGGTCATTATCAAGATTTCTGTAGAACAAATTTCTACGTTATCTGTACAGATAATTTAGGTGTATTCACAGGCATTAAACCTGCGTATAACAATAAAATATACATAAACATATATTTAAAAAGAATTAAACTTCAACAAAAATGCTACTTTACAGAAACAATATCTAATGCTTAGTATTTTTCTTATAAAAGTTTTTTAACTTAATGTGTATGTGAGGATGTGGGTCATACACACTGATGAACTTACTTAAATCAAAATAACAAATATAAAATTTAAACAATATTTAAAAACAAAATTAAAAAAACAAATAAACAGAAATGTTCAACAAAGAAAATTAACCCCATCAAATGTACAAAATGAAATAAATCGAAAAAATGTCTTTGTTAGTTTGCGCTGGTCCATGTCAGTAAGTGTTAGTTCCTTTGGAATAGATTTGTCCACTTTGCCCTGTTCCTTCACTAAGTGCGGAAATCCTTTTTTAAAAGAATAGATTTGTCGAATTTCTTTTATCATGGCAGCACGGAACAATGTTTATTGTAAAAAGGCTGCATGGCACACTGGTATATTTTCTCTCAGGTTCTGGATTCAATGGTCCGACGTCTGGCTCAACACTTTGAAAATCCTTTCAATGAAACTAAATATGCATAATTAACATCCAAAATCACAATACAGATTATTATCAAACTTTTTCAATGTTTTGTTTATATATTGACTTTAAATTAGATAATAAATTGTTCCACGTGGGTCACCGCCAGGTAATATAACTCACAAAACGGGTTTTAGAGATGTGTCGTACGGGCCGCCATAGTTCACTCAAACGCTACGATTTCTGTCAAACACTATATCTACGAACTTACAAAATATGGTAATGTAACATTTCTCTCTCCAAGACGGCGAATTAAATCAGTGAAAAAATCCTCTAAATTGAAGTAATAAAAACGTTTTCCAGGATTTCAAAAGCTTCATGAAATCCAAATCAAAATATTTTATCAAACATAAGGTTTTTTAAAGCAAACAAGAGGCCCACGGGCCTTATAGGTCACCTGAGTATTGTGTAACAACTTTCAAACAATTAAATTTGGTTCGTGTTTTAAACTAGAGGTTTACAATTTACAATTCTGAAAGAGGCACCATGGCTAATCATAATTATTAACTTAGCATGCTTACTCCATTTACTTAATACCCAGAGGTAGATCAGAGCAACAAAGAGAAAATGCACTTCCACTTTTTACCCAGTTGTGCACCTCACCCTAAAGGAACCACTGACCCATGGGCCACATATTTCAAAATTTTGCAAATGTTATCATAAAATGGTTGATTAATACCAAAGAGCAGATTTCAAAGCATTAATTTATTTTCAGACTATGTAAACCCCCCCCCCTCCCTCTGACCCTGGGGGCATAAAAAAACACTTTGATAGATGCACCTTTCTTCATCATAGATATATATATATTTGGATCATTAGCATAAAACCCAGAAGCAAAGGAAAATATTTTCAAAGAATTTATTTTTACTATATAATCAATAGAGCCCCGCCCTAACACCAGAACCCCCTAACCCTGGGTCATAAAATTCACAATTTTGGAAAAGGCACTCTTGCTCATCAAAACTATGTGTTTAGTTAGTTTATTTAATACCAAGAAGCAGAAAAGAAGATTTTCAATGAATAATGAATTTTCACTATATAATCAATTGACCCCGCCCTAACACCAGAACCCCTGATCCTGGGGCCATAAAATTCACAAATCTGGAAGAGGCACTCTTGCTCATCATAACTATGTGCTTAGTTAGTTTATTTAATACTTAAGAGCAGAGAAGAAGATTTTCAAAGAAATAATGCATTTTCACTATATAATCTATAGAGCCCCGCCCTAACACCAGAACCCCTGACCCTGGGGCCATAAAATTCTCAAATCTGGAAGAGGCACTCTTGCTCATCATAATTATGTGCTTAGTTAGTTTATTTAATACTTAGGAGCAATGAAGAAGATTTTCAAAGAAATAAATGCATTTTTACTATAAAATCTATAGAGCCCCGCCCTAACACCAGAACCCCTGGCCCTGGGGCCATAAAATTCACAAATCTGGAAGAGGCACTCTTGCTCATCATAATTATGTGCTTAGTTATTTTATTTAGTACTTAGGAGCAGATAAGAAGATTTTCAAAGAAATAAATGCATTTTCACTATATAATCTATAGAGCCCCGCCCTAACACCAGAACCCCTGACCCTGGGGCCATAAAATTCACAAATCTGGAAGAGGCACTCTTGCTCATCATAATTATGTGCTAAGTTAGTTTATTTAATACCCATGAGCAGAGAAGAAGATTTTCAAAGAAATAATGCATTTTCACTATATAATCTATAGAGCCCCGCCCTAGCACTAGAACCCCTGACCCTGGGGCCATGAATTTCACAATTTTGGAAGAGTACTCAATGCTTATTACATTCATGCCAACAGCTTGCCTGCTTGATGTCCAGGAGTAAAGAAGAAGATTTTTAAAGATTGCAATAATTTTAGTGGTTTTGGCCCCACCCCTCAGGCCCCAGGGAGGCGGGGACCATAAAATTCACAATGTTTGTTCCCCTTCACTCATAGATGCTGTATACCAAATTTGGTTGAAATTGGTTCAGTGGTTACAGAGAAGAAGATGAAAATGTTCAAATGTTAACACACGACACACGACGCACGACGCACGACGCACGACGACGGACGAAAACAGATAGCAATAGGTCACCTGAGTTTACTCAGGTGACCTAAAAATACAAGCTTTGCAGAATTTTTCACTGATATTCTTTTCATCGCATGTTGACATGGCATGTTGAAGCTTCCAACGATTATTCAATTTCATTTTAATGTGATATTGATTTTGTAAGAGTTTAAATACGTTTATATATATGGGGCAGTTTTTGATTTATTTAACTGAATACAATAGAAGCAATGAGTTTGTTCTTTTTCTTGATATGCGGGATTTTCTTATCCTTGTCCAGTGCTAATGTTCCCAAGACTCACATTTTTATACAAGGTAAGTCAGACTGGTATTAATTTAAAAGTTGATTAAACATATAGTATTTAATATGTATGCAACGTGATCACAAAAATGTTATGCAAAACTATCATTTATACCTTGCTTAGAAAAACATTTCATTTAAAAGAAACAACGAAAGAAAAAAAAATCACTTTCGAAAATGTCATTGAATAAAGTATTGTGTACGCATTCGCCTCAAAGGAACACATCAGAGTCTTATCAAAAAAATTATACAAAATAGTCTAAATTTCTGATTAGAAATATACACTTCATGAAAAAATCCTATAAATTTATTTAACTGAACAAAAAGTTTATCAGTCATAAAAGCCTTCAAAATATTTTTACTGTAGGACATATGAAAGAATCTTTGAAAAAACTACCTTGGAAGTGGACCCATAAGAAAACTTCGTATAAAGTGAAAACCCCTCTTACCATTGGGGTTGACGTTGTGTCTAGTTACAAAGTCATCGCAGATGCAGTTGGTGTTGAAGGAATCTTTAAAACAGGTGAGATTTTTATACTTAGAACTTCATTAATTCTAATAAATTACATGAAATTATTAAATGATATTGCTTATTCTTTGCTTGAATTGTATAGGTAAACATTTAAAAAATTTTAAAAGCATATTCATAATGCATTACAGTTCATCTAATGAAATTATTTAAAATGAAATTATTTAAAATTATGATTTTATGAATGAAATTTGGAGTTTTGTGAACTATTGTCGAAAAGAATTTTCAGAAGGATTTCCTAATCAAATTAAAAGATACAGGTTCTTACGCGTATACAAAGAGTCATTTCATTTTGAAAATGCATGACAGAAGCAGCTCGTTTAACTGTCTATAATATATGATTTGAAATTAAGTCTTAAGAAAGTTTTTTTTTCATTAAGTTCATTTTCTTAAAATTATAATTAGGTCGATTCAAGCAACACGATTGTGCTAGTATTCTTAGGAGTTACCCTGAGTTGAAAGGTCATGACGCAGTATACACTATTTACCCCGACGGCAAGACAAAGAAGCAAGTATTCTGTGACATGACGACAGAAGGAGGTGGTTGGACGGTATTGTTATTAATTACAAAAAAATCGATTTCTCTGTTATGATATAAGCTTCAAAAACCAATTCTTATCTTCCATGTGCAACAAGTCATTTCATCTGTATTTCTATCTTGTTTTAGAGTTTCAATATGAGATTTTTTTCCATATAAAACCATCTTTCCTGGCCAAGAGTCTCCGATGCGATTAGATTTCGGATTGTTCTCTTTAGAGAAGTGGACAGGGTTTCGCATACATCCATGTAGGCAAAAGCCTGTTCACTATTCTAAACAGAATAATTTGGGATCGGCAAAGCTTAGCTAACAAAGATGTTAAAAGCTTGCAAAATGTTATTGATATTCGATGTTATTTAAAAAGTGAACAGTATTACTTATCAGATTTCTGTCGTTATTTCTGAAAAAAAAGTTTTCATCATGGCACTAAATTAAGTAAGAAAACAGAAGCATTACCTAGAAAGCAATGGATGAAATATTCTGGACATAACACGATGATTTATGCAAATGTCATATAATTTATACTATACAAAAGTAAAATCGTTTCTATGAAAATTTATTGTTTGCAATCAAAAGGTTATTCAGCGACGATTACATACGGGAACAACCGATTTTTACCGAACATGGAAAGACTATAAGACAGGCTTTGGGCAAGCAGGATTGGATTATTGGTTAGGTAAGTTAAAGCGTAAGATACATGGTCAGTATACAACTATCACAAATATTAATGAAAACCAACAAACAAAGCGGTTCAAGATATTGGTTGTCAATAGTTAGTAATGCGTAAAATATTTAAATAAAATTATATTTGTAAAAAACATATAAATGTCTTGATATACTTTAACTTATTATGTGTAAGAGGAAATACGCTTGTCTATCAATATACAATATTTATATCTTAAAGGCAACGATGCAATTCACACCCTGACCTCCAGTCCGGCGCAAGAACTGCGGGTGGACCTTGAGCAGTTTTCTGGCGCCAAAGCTTATGCCAGATACTCAAAGTTTGCCATTGACAATGATAAAAACAAGTTTAAATTGTCAATCAGTGGATACAGTGGAACAGCAGGTACAGTATCAGTATTTTGACATACAAACTATGTTTCCTTGTCAACTTTTTAACGATATTGTTTTCTTTTTAAATGTTTTGTTGACTGCATCCCCTTCTTTATTCCCTCTCTTGTCTAAAAATGTTCCCCTTCTCTGTATCATTATGGTGGAAAGTAATGGACATTTCATATTATCAACCTAATACTCAGTATGAATGAATATATTTTACATAATCTCATATTGGACTTTTGCGAAGACACTGACTTTCACAGTTGACGGATTACTTTGACATTTAAACCTGCGTCATGTATGGAGGTACAGAATTGAAAATGGATAGGAAAACATCCACTGAGGTGAAGGTTATTGTATTCGGGGCTTTGAAATAATTTATCAAAAAAATGTAATTGGTGGTAGAATAAAATTTATTTAGATACTTTATTCACGAGAATTAATATATCCTTTTATTTTCAATAACTTAAGAAATGAAATGAAGAAAAAGCCACATTTCGGTAGAAAAAAATTGGCAGGAGTTAGTCAAGACTGGAATGGAGGGTGTTGAGGGTAGGAAGGTTGACGTTTCCCTCGTAGACAACGTAATATGATTTTTGAAATAACCCGTTAAATCGTTTTTATTAATATTGAAATAAATATTTTTTCCACACAAGAGCTCCCGTATATTTTCCTGGTGTAAAAGTAAGCCGTCAACTATAAAAGTCAGTGTCTTCGCAAAAGTCCAATATAATGTAAATGTATACATTTTACATAATATCACGTACTAGTTTTAAAAATTTCCTTAATTATTTATTTGCCAAGGTGATGGACTTAAACCTCATAATGGACACGTCTTTGCTACAAAAGATAAACCTGATGGTTCAAAATGTGCCATCGCATATAAAGGTGCTTGGTGGTATGCAGGCTGCTATCAATCGAATCTCAACGGACCTTACCAC
The DNA here is from genome assembly GCF_032062105.1 of Saccostrea cuccullata. NCBI lineage: Eukaryota > Metazoa > Mollusca > Bivalvia > Ostreida > Ostreidae > Saccostrea > Saccostrea cuccullata. The sequence continues at coordinate 6,770 of NW_026922543.1, forward strand.
AAATCAGCTTCCAACACATACCAAGCAATTGTGTGGATTCCGTGGAAAGACAAGACGGCATTGAAATCAACACGGATGATGATTCGTCCAAAAAAATAAACACAATGCACAGATACATTCTTTTGAAATAAAGCTCTTGAAAAGTTATTGTTTTAAAATCTATTACAAAATTAATGATTTTAATAAAATCAACTTTCACAAAAATATCTAGATTACACAACCAGTATTCACTGGTCTCAGCTGACAAAGTTGTCTTTATTTGTAAACCTCATTGTTTTAGAAGAATTGGGATTTAATTCTACAGGTGGAAATCCAACTTCCTCTTTAAGGATGAAATGAAATTCTTCAAATCATATTCTGTTTTGAATATTTTTAATATTCCCAACAATCAAAAAGAATTTAAATTACCTTAGCTACATTGGATTCTAAAACTCTAAAAATGAAAAAAATCCTCTCAAAAAGATGCTTATGGAGTTTCATTAAATGTTCCCCATTCTTTAAAATAGTCCTAATTAAAATATCAATTAAAGTGAGGAAGGAACTTCAGGAGTACTGTGCAATAAATTCGAGTACATGTAGTGGTATAAATCAGATGATGTTCGAACCTGAGCTTTTGAGCTTTTTATAAATTTACAATAATTGTGTAGAAGATAAGGGAAGTAACACTAACAATAAAGGTACCGGTGTGTCAGCTACTTGTTTTATTTATATATTTTTAGCCTAATCATAAAAAATAAGAAATAATTATTTATTTATTACATAATCAATATGAAAAACATGTAACAGGTTTTTTTTTTTTATAAATCCTATGGTGAATAATTATTAAGGTTTTCTTTATCATGGGTTCCCTTTTGCAAATGCATTGAAAATTTTAGATACATTGATTGCTTTAAAAAAGGTTAATTTAATTTAATCAATATTTTATTATGTATAAACATATATGTAACAGGATTGGACAGCAGGCACTGCCTATATAAGTCCTCAATAAAAAGGTGGGTTAAATTACATGTACACAGAATATAAACTGTTTTGGATCAAACCTACTCAAGACTTGACGATAGCAAGGAGCCCTGCTGATACCCTTAACTGTAAACAAAACTAGAGGAACTGTGAGCAATGAGCTCACTAAATGAAACCCCCTGCCTCCTATATGGTTATAATGCCAAAAGCCATGCTTTGCTTTGGGAGATCCAAAATAAGTATCAGAACAAAAATAAAATAGGAGGTGCACAATGGCATGATGTAAAAAAGAATCTTTGAAAGCATCATTAAATTTTAATGAGTCGTATAGGAGGATAAGATATGGGTTCATTATTTACACACTGAATTGTCGACATTTTTTTTCGTTATTTCCTGATCAAGACAAGGAGCACACAGCGGGTGTGACTGGTCGACAGGGGATGCTCACTCCTCCATGGTATCTGATGTTTTGGAGCTCTGTGTTTGCTCTTTTCCTACTTTGTATAGTTTAATGGACTCTTGAACTTGTTCAATGTTCGTTATCCCCATATATTTCATACATCTTGAATATCCATTTGACTAATCTAGGCAAATGGAAAACTATTAGGGTAAATCATTGTTTGGGGAGCCGGAAAGAACTTTTTATAAATATTACACTGGAACTGTATGAACAGTTTCTAAAACGAGGTAAATTATTGACAAGCAAGATGATGAAACATGAATATCAGCAGTCTCGTCAAAAGTCATATTTTCGTAAGTTCTATGGTCAATACAATGACCTTGTTAGCAAATACAATTTATGATTGAGTCAAATGCTGACTGACGTTTTTCATACTAATTGTTAGTCCATTATTTATACACTGAATTGACGACGGATTTTTCCCGTTATTTCCCGATTATGACAAGGAGTACACGGTGTGACAGGTCAGCAGGGGATGCTCACTCTTCCATGGCATCTGATCCCACCTCTGATGTCTCGGAGGTCCATGCTTTCTCTGCTTCTATTTTGTATTGTTTTATGGACTTTGATATTGAATACTGTTCGTTATATCCATATCCTTGTTCATATCATCTCATATAACGGTATTTTTAAAAATTATTATTATTTTGTTTAAGCGGAAAAATTTCTTATACTAAATATATCTTTGATCTTATTTCCCATTATACTATGAAACAGATTGAAATATATATTATGTTGTTCCAGTGTAAAAGATGTACAAGCACCTGCAAGATTGTAAAACAAGATATACAATGCAAAAAAATATAGGTGACGGACAAAGGTCACAAAAAATACCTGAATTATTAAATATTTATTTAATGTACACGTATACAGATAACGTTTTATGATAAATATTTTTAATGAGCAAGATTTCGTTCAACTGACACTAACACAGAATATGTGTATTATCCAATTACTGAACTTGCTGTTCCTGAAGGAAAAAACATAACATGGTTAAATAACTTATTCAGATTAAAGTTGCAATCTTAAAACATGATTAAAAAAATCGACATTTATAAGAGAATTCCAACTTACCTTGTGTATTATTGTGTGCTAAAAAATATACAAAATAAAAAGAATGATTGCATAATTTTTTCTTGTCTTTTACGTAACTTAACCTACTGCTGACGAAATGTGGGTTGCAAAAGGGAGACGCATTGCTTGTACAAGGGCTGCCCCAAAAAGTTCAACGTGAACTGATGACCAAAATTATGGAGGTTAAGACTGTTTTTGAAGTTAGAAGTGTGGTAATTGTAGTACTCACGAGAACAAAATCCACAATACGCCGGACAATTCAGTCTCATTACGTCTTGAAGATGAGGATCCGAACAGTATGCTTTCGCAACTATACTACAATTACTCGTTTTAGAAACTGTTTTTTTCATATGGAGGTTAAGACTGTTTTTGAAGTTAGAAGTGTGGTAATTGTAGTACTCACGAGAACAAAATCCACAATACGCCGGACAATTCAGTCTCATTACGTCTTGAAGATGAGGATCCGAACAGTATGCTTTCGCAACTATACTACAATTACCCGTTTTAGAAACTGTTTTTTTCATACTAATTGTTAGTCCATTATTTATACACTGAATTGACGACGGATTTTTCCCGTTATTTCCCGATTATGACAAGGAGTACACGGTGTGACAGGTCAGCAGGGGATGCTCACTCTTCCATGGCATCTGATCCCACCTCTGATGTCTCGGAGGTCCATGCTTTCTCTGCTTCTATTTTGTATTGTTTTATGGACTTTGATATTGAATACTGTTCGTTATATCCATATCCTTGTTCATATCATCTCATATAACGGTATTTTTAAAAATTATTATTATTTTGTTTAAGCGGAAAAATTTCTTATACTAAATATATCTTTGATCTTATTTCCCATTATACTATGAAACAGATTGAAATATACATCATGTTGTTCCAGGGTACAAGATGTACAAGCATCTGCAAGATGAGATTGTAAAACAAGATATACCATGCAAAAAAATTATATAGGTAACGGACAAAGGTCACACAATAATACACAATAATACATGCATTAAAATATTTATTTTAAATATTTATTTTATGTACACGTATACAGATAACGTTTTATGATAAATATTTTTAATAAGCAAGATTTCGTTCAACTGACATTGACACAGAATATGTGTATTATCCAATTACTGAACTTGCTGTTCCTGAAGGAAAAAACATAACATGGTTAAATAACTTATTCAGATTAAAGTTGCAATCTTAAAACATGATTAAAAAAATCGACATTTATAAGAGAATTCCAACTTACCTTGTGTATTATTGTGTGCTAAAAAATATACAAAATAAAAAGAATGATTGCATAATTTTTTCTTGTCTTTTACGTAACTTAACCTACTGCTGACGAAATGTGGGTTGCAAAAGGGAGACGCATTGCTTGTACAAGGGCTGCCCCAAAAAGTTCAACGTGAACTGATGACCAAAATTATGGAGGTTAAGACTGTTTTTGAAGTTAGAAGTGTGGTAATTGTAGTACTCACGAGAACAAAATCCACAATACGCCGGACAATTCAGTCTCATTACGTCTTGAAGATGAGGATCCGAACAGTATGCTTTCGCAACTATACTACAATTACCCGCCATGTCCACACAGTTCGGAAGATGTAGATCTTAAAAATAAGATCTTGAAAATGTTTGGTACTGTTTAAAAGTTTCTAAAAAGAGAGATTTAGGGAAAGCCTCTTTATATTTCTTTTACATGTTTGTGATATTGAAAAGATATGTATCATTGTAGCACAATTTTTACTTTATTTATATCTATATTTGATTACTATCTTAAAAAAAATTGGGGCATCACACTTTACGAGTGCCCTCATAGACATAAAATGTTTTATCTTCATTCAAACTGTTGAATTCTGAATAAATATGAATATAAATATAAAATCTCATTATTTTTCTACAGAAATACAGTAAGTAAATTTGTTTTTACTGACAAGGACAGACCCCACAGTAATGTAAACAGTAGTGCCTAGTAAAGGAATTCCAGACATATCCCTCACATCCAAGCTTTCCACAGTCCGCCATTTTGTCCACACAAAGACAATCTTTTAAATAATCATTTAGTGACTTACGTAATTTGAAAGAATGAAATTATATTCAAATGAAAACAATTAATGTCATGAAAGCATTTAATGTCTTTTATTCTATATCAAAATCATTCAGAATTAAGAAATCGCGAATATATGTTTCATTTAGGATTTAGGGGAATATTTACACATACTGCCATATTCCAAGTTCAATGACCCTTTTTGACGCATTATTTCAATGAAATATGAAACACATATATGAAATATTTGGAGATAACGAATAGTATTCAAATTCTATCTAGTCATTTAGGCAATACAAATTAAATTATTGAGTAGAGCAAACATGGACTCTAAAATATAAGAGATTGAACAGGTGCCATGGAGAAGTGAGCATCCCCTGCGTCCGGACCCACCTGCTGTGTGCTCCTTGTCCTGATCGGGAAATCGCATCAAAATAATGACAAGTAAATTTCTCAATCTTCTATTCGGAGTATAAGGTATCTTAAAGTTCTCGAGAATTCATCCATGGCATTTTTAAGGACTCAGAACTGTCTTTTCAAAAATCTTTATTAGAATAAAATAATGGAAAAAATTTACTTACCAACAGTGAAGACATATGCAGTCAATAATGCTAGAAACACATACATGATCTCTGGAAAACGAAATTTTTAACCAGTATTATCTCCCTCTTTAATCGTTGATATTCTTTAAGGTTAAAAGTTAGCTCTATAGAGGCACGGTCATTATCAAGATTTCTGTAGAACAAATATCGACGTTATCTGTACAGATGAATTAGGTGTATTCATTGGCATTAACCCTGCATAGTACAATAAAATATATTAAAGTTATAGATCTAATTAAACGGCAACAAAAATGTTACTTTTCAGAGACAATATCTAATGCTAGGAATTTTTTTCTATGAAAGTTATTTAACTTAATGTGTGATGGTTAACTGACAAATCAATAAAATCATGCAAGAAAGCTAAGAGTAGATAGCTTAATTAAAGAAGTCGATTATAGAATTCGAAGTTAGGTCAAATTCTCTTGTGAAAAAGTGTTCTTATAATATTATTTAACGTAAAATCCAGCTCTAGCATCTTAGAGGATTTCGTATTCCTTAAGCTATCCCGTAGTACTATTTTTCTGAAATATTTTTCTATTTTAAAGTTACTTTATCAAAAGTAAGCAAATAAACTAATTGACGCATATCGCGTAGATTGAATAGTTTAGATATTGTTTTATGATTAGAATATTAGACATAAAATATTAGACATATAAACGGTGAAGCTGACGAATCGTTATCAATCTCATAAATATTGCGAAGAATACAAATCGTGAACCGAACTCTTGAAAACAATGGAGAAGAAATCAGGTGCCAATGAAGAGAAAAATTCCCCTGTCGACCGGTCACGCCGCTGTAAGTCCTTTGTATTACTTACCCAAGAAAACTTAATTCGTTATCAAATTTGTATAAAACAATGGCCTAGCATGCGATAAGAAACATTTCAGTCAAAACACGACGTCAAGGTGGGCTGTATTTGCAAGCAAGGTCATAACGATCATAGAATTTGCAATATTGTTGAAAACCCCTACATCATCACTGTCTTAGACAGAAACCTACCTCGGTTAATGAATTATTCAAAATATGTTTTTGACAATTGAATCATTTGGGAGACCTAAACGCCACACGTAAGAGACTGTGGAATATTTTTACATGAAAAGATAAAATTATTCAACTTGCTGTATCCGCTGTTTTGTTGATATTTTTATTTTGCTCTAAACGATAAAATAAGATATAAAACAAATTAATATTACATATACAAGAAAATATAAAAGTCGATACTAGTTGGAAAATAAAAAAAGAACCAATAAAAACGAGCTCGTTATCATTTTTGGCTTCCCGGACAAAAATACGGCAAGTCATTTGAATATTCCGTGACCTTTCGCGTGACCCCAATCGTACAGTCCAGTGCTCATACCATTTTCGGCTAGGGATGAAAATATGGCTGATGCGGCCTTCGCCGGTAAACGAGGTAAAAAACGAATTTTAACAGACTCTGGACGAAAGAAAGAAATGCTGAAATCAACAAGTCCAGAATATATCTCGGAAGAGAATTTCAGCGCTGGAATAGTTTTAAAAAGCACTGAAACTTCCAACATGTCAAACTCTCGCTGAAGTAGCCAGAACCTTGCTTGAAAGGTAGGCCTAGATCAACATTTTTATTTGGTATATAAAAACTATCATCTGTAAGGAAATTATGTATTTCAGAATTGTTTACCAAAGTTCTAGTAATCATTATGGCACTTGTTATTTTTTTTTTATTTAGCAAACTTGAAACAAAAAAGCGAGCATTATTCCCACTGCTTTTAAGGCATTTATTGACAATTAACGTAATATTTATTGGCAATAAAATATGCAATAGTGAAGCAGAGTGCAGAAAGAGTGTCTTTTATTTTTAATTCACGAAGATAGATCGAGTTGATAAAAAAAGAATTGATTTAAAATGTTACTTGATATAACGTGGTTTTGTATTTCTTACGATTTCCCATAGCACTATTTTTCTTTTAAAAAAATTCTATTTTAATTATCTTTATCAACTACTCGTATTAAGATAAGCTAATAATTTAAATGGCGCCTATAGTTTTTATGAAATAAATTATAGATATTCAATTAGAATATTGATATGTAGCATAAAATATTAGACATATAAACAGTGAAGCTGACAAACTGTTATCTATCTCGTGAAGAAAACTATTCGTGAACAGGACAAAACAAGAGCTCTTGAAAACAATAGAGAATAATCTCAAATAGTTCATCCGCAGTCCAAATGGTGTTAAACAATAGCCTACCAAGCGCTATGAAGCATGTCAGTCAAAACACGACCCAACCGTAGTTTGTATTAGCAAGCAAAGCAAAGACCCATAGAATTGGTAAAATGTGTAGAATTTGTAAAGACTTTAAGCGGAGAAAGTTGAAATCCCTGCATCATCACATTCTTTGTAAGAAACCTGTCTCTATTTGAAAATGGATCAAACTCAATATATACAGTGTCTATATATTTTTAAATCGAATAAGTTGAGAGACATAAACATTATGTATAAGTCACTGGAATATTGGCATTCAGTCTACATTATAAAGTTTAGTTGTTAGTTTGCCATAAACGTAGTGGCAGAATCGGTGGCGTCCTTTATTTTTAGTTCACGGAGATAAAGTTGTCAAATGAATAAACACGATCGTTTTTCATTCTAAATTGAAAAACGTCATCAACATTTCGTAGTTTTCAATGTAATTCGTTAAATTGATAAAGTATAGTCTACATTCATGTATATATGACTATTAATTCAAACTCTGAGATCTTCAGATTAACGAACTTACAAAGTAGGCAATTAATATATCTCTCCAGGACGGCTAAAAAATCCTCTAAATTGAAGTAGTAAAAATTTTCCAGGATCTCAAAGTTCCACGAAACCATAATCAAAATATTTTATCAAACATAAGATTTTTGAAGCAAAAAAATACAAGCTTTGTAGAACTTTTCAATGATATTCTTTTCATTGCATGCTGAAGTTTCCAGCGATATTCGATTTCATTTTAATGTGATATTGATTTTGTACAAGTTTGAATATGTTTATATATATGGGACAGTTTTTTTTTTCTATTTTACTGAAAACAACAGAAGCAATGACGTTGTTCTTTTTCTTGATATGCGGAATTTTTTTATCCTTGTCTGGTGCTAATATTCCCAAGGCTCACAATTTGATACAAGGTAAGTCAGATTGGTAATTGGAAATTTGATCAAACATTTAAGTATAAATAAGTATGCAACTTGATCACAAAAATACTATGCAAAGCTATCATTTATACCTTGCTTAAAAAAACCTTTAAATTAACAGAAACAATGAAACCAGTAAAATACCACGTTCAGAAATGTCATTTGTGTACAGATTCACCTCAAATAAAAACCTATGAAATCTTATCAAAGGAATTTTACAAAATATATTACCTTTCCGATTAAAAATATATACTTTATTAAAATATCCTACAAATTAATTTAATTTAACACAAACTCTATCAGTCATATAAAGCCTGTAAAATATTTTTACTGTAGGACATATGAAAGAGTCTTTGAAAAATCTGCCATGGAAATGGACACATAAGAAAACATCGTATAAAGTGAAATCCCCTCTTACCATTGAGGTGGACGTTGTATCTAGTTATAAAGTCAGTGCAGACGCAGTTGGTGTTGAAGGACTCTTTAAAACAGGTGAGGTTTTTATACTTCTTCATTATTTTTTTCCTTATGTTTTCTGGTTTTTAAAATAGTAACTTTCTTGAATAAATCCCTTTTCTGGTGAAATGATCAAATAACATTACTTATTCTTTGCTGAAATTCTATAGGAAAACATTAAAAAAAATTGTTTAAAGCATATTTAGAACACATTCGATTTCACCTAATAAATTATAAAAAATTATCATTAAATGAAGGCAAAAACGTATAATTCTAGGTTTTTCAAAACCATTTTATACTTAAAGATTGAGTCCGTGTTTAGAAATATTTGGAGTTTTGTGAACTATTGACTATATGTCAGAAGGAATGCCCTTTTAAATCATAATATACAGGGGGTCGTAACATAAAGCATACTAAGTGTTTGACTTAAGTACGGTCTTAAGTACGCGTTAAGCACATTTTTAGGACCTACATAAGTACTACTTAAGTATGTCTTATACCGTAACATAAAGCGAACTAATCAAGATCTTAGCTAAGTCATACTTATGTATTGAATTAAAATATTACACAGTGTAAAAGTTCATAATGTAGCGTTGGTTATTACATGTAAGTGTGATACTTACTCACAGACTGAATATTTTTTTCTTCTTTAATCACGCCTGGCTATTCTCACAATTGTCCTAAGGGACTTTTAGACTTTAAAAATTCCGTCACGTTCTTTTTCACTGGGGTTTGTTTTTCGTTTACGGAAGATAATGGCAACTGTATCCTGTGATTGATGCACATATTGTGCAAAATCGCTGTCGCAACTATCACCTGAAATTGGAGGGAACATTTAATATAGTATATCAAAACATATTATTGGCTTTAAAAATATACATTTGATATTTTCATAAAGTTATTTGTTTATACCTTGCATACTTTCGAAGGATGAAATTACAGAGGACCTCCAGTTTTATCAACACAGCGAAAACGGCCCTTCCACACACCAAAACGTCTTTCAATCGAGTTTCTAGTTTTCATATGACGAGCAAAATACTATAGTATTCCATGATTATAATTTTATGAATATCACATTCTTGTTTAAATTAAAAAGGGGCTGTACTAGGGTAATCGAACAAAAAGAGGTTGGGCGAAACCCCTTCCTCAAATAGGTTGGTAGTGTTATGCTCCATTTTTTTCAACTCATTTTTTTTCTTAAAACATTACCTAATTTAATACCATGATTAAGATATGATAAAATAAGAAAGTAAAATGTTAAGTTTGAAAATGTGTGTGTGTGTGTGTGTGTGTGTGTGTGTGTGTGTGTGTGTGTGTGTTGGGGGAAAGGGGCGGTCCTTAACTGCTTACTCAACATCATACAATTTTAAAATGTTAATAGATGCATGAATATTTTATATAGGTAAAATTAGCAAGGGATGGCTTTTGGGTGATTCAGCATACTAAGACCATGGATGGTGACCCCTATTTACAGCCTTCCACGCCCTCAGTGCATCGTTCTTTTTCCTCCCACTCTGTAGAAATATATAAGCAGACGCCATTCGTGTAATAATTGTGTATTCGTACTTAACTTCTAATATATATTGTGAATAGTGTTTAATTATGTCTTTATTCACAGACCTCTGAATACCTCTCTCAGTTTCTCTGTGATTTCCGGCCAAGTTAACCTGTCATTGATTTCCAATCATGATTAAAACCCCAGTCACATTTCCAAAAACGACCAACGGCCGACGGGTTTTGAAGCAAAAATGGGATTCTTCGGGTGACAGTCGTCAGTTCATCGGCCGTTGTCTTGGCCGATTTTGACCTATTTTTTTGTCGGCCGACCAATTTTGTGTCCATCGGTCCAAGTTATAATTTTTCATGCGTCGGTGGCCGATTTCTTCAAGTGCAGTTATCCGTCGACCAACCTTCGATCATCGACCGACCATCGGCTGTCAGTTTATTAAGTCGGTCGTCCGTCGTTGGACAATAAGGGTGTTGAAAATTTCGGCCAATGGTTAAAATCAAACTGTAGCTCAGAGCTCGATGATCGAGCGATGATTGGCCGACTTGTGAATATTTAACCTATTAAAGGATACATAACACAAACAAAATTTTGATGCATGGATTGATATAATTTTTTTGAATGGAGATAACATAAATAATTAATCTGTAAGATATAAAGAAATCTTAAGTATTCTTTGCTGCATAGATATGCACCTTTTGTCGTTTTTATGCAATTCCATACAAATTTTACACACATTTTCAACATTGAGTCACAATTTTATAAGATTCTGCCACTTTGTCTTGCAAACACTACTCACGTCACCTATCTGAATATAGATCTATGAAAAAATATTGCTGATTTCTAAAGAAAAAAGATTTTTTGTGTTATTTATCCAAGTCATCGGTGTCCCTAGGAAATAATGTGACTGCTCCGTGTCGCCCGATACTGTGTCGGCCGATCCTGTTCTTTCAGCCGACAGGACCAGAAAAATTTAGTCGCCCGACCATCGGCTTAAATGTGACCTAGGCATAATGTACACCGCGACACATGTATATCCTATAGGGTTATTTTGCTTCATGTATATGTTCAAATTGCTATATATACATGTATACAAGACATAATTGCTATTTATTAACTTGAAGAGGTATTAGAGTATCTTATTAAATAATAACAAATGAAATAATTACAATATTCATCGTTAAATTCTAACAGTTTTACGTATAATGTGTTCATGTTATGTATAACACGCACTTAAGTCACCTATGTTGATCGCCTAAGTTTTGCTACGATATGTATTCTTAGCATCCTTTATGATACGGACTTAAGACAAATAATGTACTTATGTCTTACTTAAGTATGGTCTTAGACTTAAGACTTTATGTTACGACCCCCAGGTGCTTACGCGTATCGCTGAGTTAAAGAGTCATTTAAATTTAAAATGCATGTTAGAGCTCGTTTAACAGTCTATAATATGATAAAACACAGTCTGTGTAATATAATTCACGCGTTTTTATATTTTGAAAGCCTTTTAGAAAGCAATTTTTAATTTAGCTCATCTTTTTGAAATTATTTTAGTTCACTTCAAGCAGCGCGATTGTGCTAGTATTCTTAAGAGTCACCCCGAGTTCAAGGGTCATGACGCAGTATACACTATTTACCCCGACGGCAAGACAAAGAAGCGAGTATTCTGTGACATGACGACAGAAGGAGGGGGTTGGACGGTATTGTTATCAATTTAATTACGAAAAATCGATTTCTCTGTTATTATTTAAAAACTAATTCTTATCTTCCATGTGCAATAGGTCATTCCGTCTGTATTTCTATCTTGTCTTATAATTTCAATATGAGGTTTTTTTTTCATATAAAACCATCTTTCCTAGCCAATGGTCTCCGATGCGAGGAGATTTCGGATTGTTCTCTTTAGAGAAAACTCTAAAGAGAATAATTTCGAATCGGTAAGCCTTGGCTAACAAAGACGTCAAAAGCTAGCAAAGTGATATGGATATTCGATGTCATTTTTGAAGTGAACAGTATTACTTATCAGATTTCTGTAGTTTACAAAAAAACTTTTACTAAGGCACTGGATTGAGTGATATTGACACAAAAACAGAAACATTACCTAGAAATCAATGGATGAAATATTCTGGACATAACATTATTATTTATTCAAATGCCATATCATTTATACTATACAAAAATAAAATTGTTTTTATGAAAATTTACTTGTCTGCAATCAAAAGGTTATTCAGAGACGAATACACACCGGAACAACCGATTTTTACCGAACATGGAAAGACTATAAGATCGGCTTTGGGCAAGCAGGATCGGATTATTGGTTAGGTAAGTAAAGCGTTAATTACATTGTCTGTACAACTATCACAAAAATTAAAGTAAATCAACAAACCAAGAGGTTAAGAGAAATGGTTGTCACTAATTAGTACTGCTCAAAATATTTAATAAAATTATATTTAAAAAAATACGTACAAATGTCTTCATATACTTTAACTTATCATGTGTAAGGTGAAATACGCCTGTCTATATCAAAATACGATTTGTATCTTCAGGCAACGATGCAATTCATACTCTGACCTCCAGTCCGGCGCAAGAACTGCAGGTAGACCTAGAGCAGTTTACCGGAGCTAAAGCTTATGCCAGATACTCAAAGTTTTCCATTGACAATGATATAAACAAATTTAAATTGTCAATCAGTGGATATAGCGGAACTGCAGGTACAGTATCAATAATCTGACATAAAAGCAATGTTTTAAGGATATTTTTTTCTTTTCAATTACATTGTTGAATGCATTCCCACTGTTGTCTAAAAAGGATCTCCTTCTCTGTATCGTTATAGTGGAAGGTAATGGACATTTCTTATTTTCAACATAATACTCAGTATGAATGAATACATTTTACATAATCGCACGTAATATAATACGAATTTATACAATTTACATTACATCATGTACTAGTAATTAAAATTATTTATTTGCCAAGGTGATGGACTTAAACCTCATAATGGACACGTCTTTGCTACAAAAGATAAACCCGATGGTTCAAAATGTGCCATCACGTATAAAAGTGCTTGGTGGTATAATAGCTGCTATCAATCGAATCTCAACGGACCTTACCACAAATCAGCTTCGAACACCTACAAAGCAATTGTGTGGATTCCGTGGAAAGACAAGACGGCATTGAAATCAACACGGATGATGATTCGTCCGAGAAAATAAACCCGGTGCACAAAATACATTCTTTGGAAACTTTCTAAAAAAGATTCAAGTGAAGTAAATAAAG